>NC_053405.1:29270259-29335259 GCF_016859285.1 Xiphias gladius | reverse complement strand
TTTTAAGATTAGAAATACCATTGCTCAGAATCATACACAGTAAACACCACAGAGACCTCATTCTACAGGTATAATTATGTTTTAAGACAGCCTTGTCCGTAAACTAAATTTGTGGAAGAAACTGCTTTGAGTTGTTTTACTTTCAAGGCCTACAATTCTTTTATTTTCATCCTAAATACAAATTCAAATTCAACAGTTTTAGGGGGAAAACATTCGATAAAATAAAATGAAATAATACTTTGATAATTTGATAAGTTAAACAGATTTTCATTTGTACAGTAAGGAGGGCCATAGCCAGGTCTGAAGGAAAGAGAGGTCTTGATTTCAAGTACCTCCCTTCATTCCTAATATGAACTGTTCACAAAGTCAAATTGTGCATGTTGGCATTTTACATTAGCCTCACTTATGTTTAATATTTGAATTATTTTTGCTGTTTGTCTTGTCTCATATTTTACATTAGTTGTGTGAGTTGTTTATTCTGTAGTGGATGAAGCATTACATTTACGTACCTCACCAGACTCACAGGGAGCTGGTTAATGTGGTGGGCATACAAAATGCAGGTCTTGCACGCCAGAGACTAAGGTTCACATCGTGAGTCCTGTCTGTGGTTTGGTGTAGGCAACTCAAGCACTTTGGTTAAGGTTAATGAAAGATTGGTTTGTAGATAATCGCATTGTGTTTTGTGATTCAAGTGGATTCACTGTGAACTTTTTCTGTATTAAAATAAGACCAGGGTTTTTCCCTACCCCTAGCCAAGTGCTGTGAGAGTCTAAAGAGAACCATAAAACAGTTTAATAATGCAGGAGTCACTATGAGCAGATATTGCAAGATCAGATACTTGGGCTGAAAACAAATGAAATACTTTGTCAGTGAATATTTTACTGCTACGTTCAGTATCAACATTTTTATAGTTTAAATCCACAACATTTCCTCATTATGTTACTTAAAAACATAATCCAACTGGCATTATGTTTCCTTCAAACTGTATACTGTTGGAAATTAGTTGTATATTAAAAATAATAATTCATAATAATAGTTTCTAGGAGAAATGGTTGATAATAGTTATCCAGTATCACAAGTGATAGGATTAACCCTTAAATGCATACCATGGGTCTGTAGTCACCCAGGACTACATTACACCCTGTCTAATTTATTCATTTCATTCGATGAAGCATCAGCTTCCTGGTATTTTTCAAACTATTTGTCTTTAACAATGTTCATCTGCCAAAATGTCGAAAATGATTTTTTTATGATATAAACATTTCATAATCATACGTTCTGAAAAGTTTAAAAGCAATAGGATTTAAATATATGGCTTGATCTGCGTTATATACGTGCTGATAATGTATGTAGGAGTGTTTGAAAAAACACACATGGGGTTAATGAACCCAGGTAGCCCACAGAGAGCTGGACTGACTTTGTGAGACAGACCCCAGTAATGTATGTATAACAGCAGGCATACACAGCCCTAATATAATGTATATAATTATCAAACATCATGTTGGGCTAAACTCTTTTTACCTTCATGAATCAAACACCCACATAGAGCCACAACATCAAACAAAGGGGTCTGGCATGAAAGTGTTTAATTGGAACACTATTCAGGTCCTATGATTGCACTAGATCTTAATCTGGCACAGTTAAAAGATTAAGGCTCCCGAAGGAGTTTAGGAGAAGTTGTTTTATACAATGTCTAATTAAAAACAAAACAAAAAAAACACAAAAAAACACACTTGTGTTTACTAGGTCAACCCATATGCAGAACATAGGCTCAAGGTGCAAGAGATTAAATTAAGTTTTATTGTTTTGTTTGGTACTAAAAATGAATGCGGGAATGAGGGTTCCTGACAGGCAAATGCAGAGGGAAAGTGGGGAGATGGTGGTTGGCTGGGCAGAGCAGAACAGGAAACAAAGAATGGATGGTTTGCAGAGTTAGGTGAATGACCAGCAGGCAGGGGAATGAGCAGGGAGGCAGGCTGACGAGGCAGGGATCTGAGGGTGAGAGTCGAGTGGGCAAATATGCAAGCATGAAGTTATCCTGGAGCACAGGGAAACAGAGGTTAGCTTAGAGAAACTACATGAGGATTACTCAAAACACAATTCTAAGCGGCCAGGAACATGTGATACCAAACACAGACACACATACACACATCCACATGGGGGAAGACAGGAAACACAAGGGATAACCTGGAGTCACGGCTGTGACCATGATAGTACTCGCCCCTTAATGACAGCCTCCAGTCGAACCTCCAGGCTTTTCCGGATCGTCTCGATTGGAAATGCTGGATGAGTAAGGGGTGCAGGATGAGATGGGAAATCAAGATGCATTCAAGGTCCATTCTTCCGAGCCGTATCCCTCCCACTCCACTAGGTATTGAAGCCCCCTCCCTCATGCAAGCAAACGCTGGACGTTGAAGGCCGGATGATCGTCTATGAGTCGTTCGGCTGGAGGGCATAAAGGGCTCAGGTTTTAACTTGAGACATAGAAAATGGGATGGATTCTCATGGACTTTGAAGTTTCATTTTGACAGCAGAGGGATTTATTATGCTTTCAATGAGGAACGGGCCAATGTAACATGGAGAGAGTTTTTAGGGCACTTTCTGACTTTGTTGGTAGCTGGGTGCAGAGGTCTGACAACAGTCGGCGATGCAGTGGTTGTGATTCTCAAAACCTGCTACCACAGCTGCAGGAAATCTTAATCCAAACTCTTCTCCTGTGTGGTGCCTTGGTTGTCATTACCCTGGCTTGTTGTCACAGTGACATTGCCAAGACTTAAGGCAGTCTAGCATATAGACCTATAGACCTCTAACTTCTGTGTGAAACCACCAGGGAAGTTTAGAGGGGATCTTCTAAGCATACCATATGTTTTTAATTTAAACATTTAGATTTGAAAAGTAACAACAAACTACAGCTGTCAGCTAAATGTAGTGGAATAAAATATCCAATATTTCCCTCTGATATATGGATTAGTGTAATAGAAGTATAAAGTAGCATAAAATGGAAATACTCAAGTAAAGTACAAGTACCTCAAAATTGCACTTAATTACAGCAATTGAGTAAATGTCTTCAGTTACTTTCCCCACTGCAAACTTGTAATCTAACGCACATCAAGGAAGCAAAATTCCCAAGATGTCAACCTATTCCTTTAATTGCTGAGCTGTGACAGGTCATGCCCTCTAGTGTCCTACACAAAATTCAGACATGCTATGCTCTCGTCCACCACCTTCACCTCCATTAACTCTCAGGAGTACTGGGCGGGACAAACAACAAATCTTGTCATTTAGTTCAGAGGACTTGTTGATACTGATCTAAACGTCAGCTAACATTAGCCACCATATTATGAGTACTACTCATAGTAGGTCTGCAGCTACTGATCTAAGTGTACTGAACTGAGCAACTGTGCATTTTACTGCTTAGAAATTAACTTTAAAGTTAACTTTAAAGTCAACTTTTTCTGAAATTGTCAAACTGCATTCAAAGACCAGCAGAATACATATTTGTAAGCTTAAAATAAAGTCTGTGTATAGTGCCTATGGCAGAATTGGCAAGGCTCAGTGGACAAACCTAATGGAAATGGCTGATAAGTTTTAAGGCCATTCCATGGTTCTTGCACCGGCCTCCACAAACAAGTGCCACCACATGGACCGTGCTGAGAGCTTTACATCATCAGGACTGCCTCAGAGAGCTGGGGTTGCATGCCAAGCTGCATTTTCTCACTGAAAACAATAGAGAGGAGGCTAATCACTCATTCTCAGTGTGTAGTCTGTCATCCTGGACCAGTTACTCTTTATATATACCATTCATTTCTTTGGCACAGACTGTAGACACAAATTTTGCACTGTGGTTTGTTTGGTGACCTTCACTGTCACAACTGTGTGTAGCACACAGCAGGTAGAGGAGATATCAGGATGTTCCAGAGTGAAGTTTGGCTCTCTCAGGAACAGAAATACAAATAAAGAGTATCCTGGATGATTCAAGAAAAACTGAAAAGTTTCCCCAGTGAGCCCTTGGCAGTCAGCAGCTGATATGTGAAACTGATAGGAGGTCTGAAGAGGTTGGGTAACAACAACAACACTAGATCAAAAATTAAACCACTGATTTCCTTGGAATGGCACGTCTTTGTGGGAGACTGTTACACCATTAACATAGTGTCTCTAACTGACTGTGTGGCAACATCATGGAGAGGCAGCGCACAACATCACACACTGGCAGACAGAGGGACAGATAGGCACTCTCATCATGTTTTGTCACTGTCAACAAATACGCGTCATATATGCTTAAAGGAACCCTGATATGTGGAGCTGGTGGGCAACATTGCAAGTAGTGAACTAAGGAAATGCTAATGTGTTCAATATGTTCAGTCAACATACATATTGTTGCAGTTCAAAGATTTCAGGACCCAAGTGCAGCCACACACAAGAAGGCAGGTAGGGGCAATGAAGGTACTTTAATAAATGCACAAAACTGGGTAACACAAAGATGGGTACATGAACTGGGCAGCAGAAAGAGGAATCCAAAAAAAGGTAATCCAATAACAGGAAAACAGAAACACTGGGAACAAGCACAGAAACAAAACAGAAAAACTGACAAAAAGTGGGGGGAAAACAGGGACTTAAATACACAAGGGTAATTAGGGAACAGGTTAATCTAATTGGGGTGGGGAAGGCAATCACACAGGTGGGGAAAAAAAAAAACCCAAAAAGACAGGAAGTAAAACAATCAAATACACAACAGGAAAGTGATTTAAAAAAAAAAAAATAAAACAGGAAGCACAGAGTCCATATGAGATCACACAAGGAGCTTTTTTTTCGTCCTGTAAATCTTGACTACTACTGGACATAACACTGAATAATGTGTGTATAGTATGCTCTGTCAATTGTGTAAAACAGCAGACATGATTTTCAGATTAAGCTCCATGCTATGCTAAAATATGTTGTATCCTAAAATGATTACAACAATATTTTGATTTCCTGATACTGGCTGCTTGTCATTGTTTAAGTGACCCGGAAAAAACAAAATACTTAATATCTTTCTTTGGCTTGTTTGCATGATCATGCATAACAATATATAGTAAGTTTGCATACTTGGATTTGTCTGCTATTCAAACTTGGCATGACCAAGGCAGACACAGCAGGGAGTTGTCTTAAAATACTGCATTTGCTGTAGGAAAATTGTTTATTCAAGGTAATGTTCGTTTTTGATCAAAAGGCCAGCCAGTTTCACTTCACCAGTAAACTCTAAATTTATTTGAAAAGTTTTAGTTCACTTGTAGAGTAACAACAGGTTGAAAGTACAATGTTTTGTTTTTTTTTTTTTACATTCAATGTAAATCCCTTAACCCTCTCAGGAAACCATTCCCTTCAGCATGCTGCTTGTCAATCTGATTGAGAAAAATTAGTTCTTGGTTGTTTTGAGGGACACACTCAAAAACTCCAAAAATCCAAAACAAGCTGACATAGTGCAGGTCAGTAATGCTGCCTGAGGGAAGGGCCACACATGGCCAGGTAAACAGTGACACAGTCATTTCAGAGGGTTTTGACACCACAGATTACATACTGCACAACATAATAGCGATGTATTGCAATAAAATGAGCCTGGTACCAAATATGTTGGAACATAAACACAAGTGCAATCTATATAAAAATCTGCCACTGTTCATTAAGTCATTTACAGTATGACCAAAACAAAGCATTTCATGTTTCAGGGTTGAATATGCAACTGTACAGAAGCCAAGACCAGCCACAGTAGCATTACCTTTAGATATTTGTTTAATCCTGCTACCTCCAGATTGGAGTTGTTTAGTCATGGTAACAACTTAATTTTTTTGGCATTTTATTTTATTTGAACACACATCTTATTTTTACAAGAAAATAAGATCCTGAGATAATAAGAAACTGTTACGAGAAAATTTAAGAGAATTAACTTATGATTTACACGAGAGGATTACAAAAATTATTGTGACTGTGGCCATTTGTGGCTTCTGTAAAACCTGGACTACACAATTATTCATTTTAAAATTATGGGCTTAACAAATTTAACATTGAGCGTGAAAGTTCATTCTTGATCTTAGAAACAAAAAAAATCTGAAAGAAATCTGTAAAGATTAGGTTAAGATAACAACCAAAGGCAGTAAAGGCGGTCCTTCCCAGCTAAAACATACAACTGCAGTTGGTTTGTCAATTAATATAAAACTGCTCTCTGATTAAAGTGCTGGCAGAGGCCCTGTGAGCCTAAACACGTACATACATAATTTTCCAGTTTCTCAGATGTAAAATACTGATTCTAAGTCTTTTTCAAGAGTGCTGCAGCTGATTTGAAGACCATAGCTAAGTGAAACAATATGTTGGACTGTAAAATTTATTTTATGCACTGTGATGCCTCTGGGTAGGGTAGGGTTTCATATTATGCTGTTGATGTGATCATAGAAACATCATATGAGGTGATGCAATAGCAATACTACATTCTTTGAGGTTTATTACATTAAAAACGTAATGCAAGAGCAGGTGGAATCATTGTGACATTACTAATAGAAAATCCCATGGGACTATCATTGTATCTGAAAGACATTGTGTCTCAGTGTATGAGGTTGAACCCAACACAGCCCTTTTCAGTGTGGGAAACAGTGTCACCCTTAATTACAGAACTGCGCTCTAGGAACACTTCAACACAATACTGTCTACTTTTAGCAGTGACTTTTTCAGAAAATACTTCCTCTGTGACATTCCTTTGCTGGCTTCACAATGCTTTCTGGTGGTGGCCCAGGATGTGACCTCACACAAACACACACACACACACGCACACACACAGACAACATACGGCCAGGTTCTCACCAATGAGGTAAGCAGCAAACCTTGTAGCAAACGTTTGAACCACTGCACTTACATTACAAGCTTACAGCACTGCATTGCTGCCACCACAACAAAAGATATTAGCTCAGTTTCTTTTTATTACAAAATGTTCAGATCCTTTTCATTTCATAACAACATCTTTTCTTGTCACAATAATCTCAGCACAGTACAGGACATTTTCTTACAGTCAAGTCAGTGGGTTGCGTGGTTGTTGCTGGGCTCTGCTTCGGGACCAAGTTCATATCCACACATACTACATTGGCACAAGCATCACTGAGCTTGCTTTTGTAGTTTTTACATACTTGAGTCAAAATATAGCAAACACAGCTGCGCATTTTATGTCATGTGTAAAGTGTGAACACGCTTAAGTACTTCAGTCGTTAGTTTTTATTCACTGCTCATCTCATTTCAGCTCCAATCTCTCACACTAGAACGGACACAAATGTAAATTAAAACACTGTTTGACAACAGTGAAAAATGCTTATTAAAAACGTAGCTTGGCATTTGAAATTGGAACCTTGTATTTTTCTTTAATTATGGAGGAAAAAATATTTACTTCAGCCATCACAAATATTAGGTTTTACTATTGTTTGCACACCTCATTAAATCCATTGATCATATTAAGTGAAGCTTGTTTAGTGAAGCTAGTGATACCTATGAGTTTAAGTGAAGAATGCTAACACTCAGGACTGGGTGACCTTACGAGAGAAATAATATGTTCTTGTTCTTACAAATGAAAAAGTTGAATGTCTATGTAATAAATCACGCCCTTGCTGAATTCAGTACACATGGGTACAGCCACTTAATCTATTCTGACATGTAGTTTATGGTGGCTAATATTAGTTCATGTTAGAAAACTTTAGATAGATATTGCTGTGTAAATGACATTAGTGTTAACTTTCTTACTTGATGAATCTTGACTACTCATGCTATTCTAGCATTTAGTGTTCATCTTTCAGCTAAATTTACATGGTTTAAGGTAATTAAGAAGCTCAAAAGGATCTCCAGCATTAGCTTGGCATAGATGACATAAATTTGCTCAATAGGATTTACTAACGATGCCATTACTTTCCATAACAG
This sequence comes from Xiphias gladius, assembly GCF_016859285.1. NCBI lineage: Eukaryota > Metazoa > Chordata > Actinopteri > Istiophoriformes > Xiphiidae > Xiphias > Xiphias gladius. The sequence goes on along the minus strand of NC_053405.1, from coordinate 29,327,330 downwards.
TTCAACTACAGCTGTCAAAGTAACTCTTCATTCAACCAGTAGTTATTTTGGTCAAGGTCAAACTACTGAACTACTGAATTAAATTTGTTTTGAAAAAAGTTTGAATTTTTTAGAAAAAAAAATCAGAATACAGAAACAAATAAGACATATCAAGCATCTGACACATTTTTTTAAGTTAAATCAATACCTAGACTAGAAAAATTACATCTTCATGAAACATTCATCAACATTGACTGGTTGTCTGACAAGAGGTCAGTGTTTGTAAAGACGTAGAAATATGAGACAAAAAAGCCAACCCCTGCAATGTTTCTCACAACAGAACATTTACAGGTGCTCTGTCACTGCTCTGTGTAGCTTTTTCATTACACTGAAGTTATACATGATGGAACCAACATTTGTTGGTAAAGCACTTTACTTGACATTCAAACAGATGGTTGACAAGTTAAAAGAAAAACCTACATGACGTGTCTTAGTAAGGTGTTGGGCCATCACGATCCACCAGAACAGCTTCAAGACTCCTTAACATAGATTCTTGGTTATTTGCAACCAACCAATATGGTGTTTGGAGCCATGCTGGCTTTGCAAACCTGAATTGCCTAACCAAGGCAGCAACGAGACACCAAAGCACAGCAGGACACTTGCAAGCAATGGTGCTATTGAAAATGTTCCGTGACGCCCCAGTGGATCTACAGCTCAACGACCAAATGCAAAGGGACATGGAGCTCCACAACAAGAAAATGCTGAAAAGACTGATGGAAACCTCTCAGCTGATATATTTGCATTCCTCTTTCCGGCCAATGGCTCACCACTTCCCTCACTCAGACGTCTAGCTGAATGCAAGGCACCAAAAAGCATAACATCTAGCAGTCCAACTACATGTCCTTCTCTGTCTCCCGAGGTCAATAGCGCATTAATTCTCTCATTCATCCCTCTTAACAAGAACGAGGTATCAAAACTCCAATTATCCGCTCGTATCGCTTCACATATTAATGCTACGCAGGAGACACCCAACTATACCTGTCATTCACGCCAGTATACCCTTCAGTCTCAGCGCAAATCTTAGCCTGTCTCAGACATATCCACATGGATGAGGGAACAACACCTTCAATTAAACCTCTCTAAGACTGAAGTCTTAGTCATCCTGGCCAATCATTCTCTCCATCACCATATCAGCATCAAAATAGCCTCTACATCTCTCACCCCAACCAAGGTCATGAAATATCTGGGTGTCCTGTTTGATGGCCAGCTATCCTTTTCTGACCAAGTTGCATCTGTATACCAGTCGTGCCACTGTGCTCTATACAACATAAGAATAATCACTCCTTACCTGACTCAGTACGCCACCCAACTCTTGGTACAGGTTATCTCTCAGCTCATCTACTGGAATTCCTCTTCTGGCGGGCCTTCCTGCATGCACAGTGAATCCCATACAGATGGTCCAGAATGCGGCAATGCATTTTTTTATGATCAGCCTAAAAGGGCACATCACTCCACTGCTCATTGACCTCCACTGGCTAACCATGGCCGCCCAAATAAAATTTAAGTCACTAACGCTTACCTACAGAGTGACTTCTGGATCTGCATCTATCTACTTGAGCTAAATCATACAGGCTTATGCTCCTTCTCAGCCACTGTGTTCCTCCAAGGAGTGTCGTCTGGCATTGCCATCCCTGCACACAAAGCAATCTCAGTCCAGATTGCTCTCATTTGTGGTTCAAAGATGGTGGAATGAGCACTTACTGCGCATTTTCGGTGCACTACCTTACCTGATCTCCTTGCACTTTGTCTTTTGAATAGATCTAGTACTTAGCACTTATTTCAAGGTCTCCCACTGTACTAAAGCTTTAGTGTTGTCCCTCACTTGTATGTAACTTAGGATAAAAGCATCTGCCAAATGAGTAAATGTAAATGTAAATGTAGTTATGGTGGACGAAACTACAGATGTCAGACTTCAGTACTGCAGACCAGCTGGCACTGGTTCTCCATTATGTGACAGACCATGCTGTCAAGGAGACATTTGTCAGATTTCAGGATGTTACGAGTGGCAGGCAGGCTGATGACATTGCTGCTCTCATTATACAATTGCTCCTGTGGCATCATTTTTGCATTGCTTTGTACATCGACTTAATTTAATACTGACTGAAGGGGCATCGAAGCTTAGAGAATGTAGGATCTTTTTAGCGCATCTCAATGGCCTAGCTGCGTTTTTTTTTCCAGTTTCCCTTAGCCCACGCAGCTGCGTGACCTGTCAATGGCATATTCCTCATGTGGCATCAACAAGGAGGCAATATAATCTTCTCTATCTTATGGTAGAGTCACAAACTCTATTCAACCTGCCCTGGCTTAAAACAGAACTGACTGTAATGTACACCAACATCGCCCACAATTGCCATATCAACCTTGTATGCACTGCAATCACCTGGGCGAGTTCATGTTGCTCATGTTTCACAAGATGAATTTACCTATGCGTGCTGTTTTTCAGAGTGTTTCCATGTCAAACACCCTTGTCAAGACAACCACTGTGACAGGCTACCAGTAGCTTCTTTGGTGCTGCTTGCATCTGGCAGCACTCTTAGTGATGTTAGTTGGCCAGCAGCAAGAGGAGGGAGTCTGGCACCCAGCCTTGAAAAAGAATCCCTTGCACTTGCAACCATTCTACAACCAGGAAAGGCACTTAATTGGGAGCTGGTATGAGCAGGACTGCTGGAATACTTTGTCACTAAAGAGTCATCTTTTTGCTTCATGTGCAGGTAATTCCCACAAACCATGACTGTGTTGTTTCTTCTATAAAGTGGTGAGCTGTGTAGTTTCTTTCAAATGCCATATGTCCACAACAAGCCTCATATATTTTTGTTTACTACAAATTCCAGGCCAACCAATTAGTTATTAAGCCCCCAACTATCCACAAAAAAAAAAAGAATCTCTGGTGCCACCCATGAAAAGATTTAAGGGAAGAAGAATCAAGGACATACCTGTTTAGTGACATCTCAAGCATCATATGAACTTTCTGATGATGGTGGCACAAGGGGGGTCATGACATTGTCTCGTCATAGACTTATGGCAGGTTTTTTTTTCTTTTACCTACAAGACAGTATTACTTGACTATCTCTAAAAAAGCCAAGGAGCTGTGAGTGCAATGAAAACCATAGACTGGAGCCTGAATTTATCGATGATATAATAAAGTGGCTATACATAACATTTACCATGTTACTCTTTAATGGTGACTCAACAATTGTTTTTCTCTATGTGAGAGCTCCAGACAGACATCTTATCAACCTGTGCGTTTGTACTGACTGCAGCTGAGTTAGCCTGATGCTATGCTTGGCTGTGGAACTGGCAAATAAATATTTGAAATGAACAATAAGAGCACAACAGGAAATAAATGCGTATACATGTGTGTATGGTATTTGTACCCACATGAAGCAAGGTTGAGTTCCGTGGCTTCTTGCCCTGAACAACATCTGACTGCCTGCTTATCTTTGGAGAAATCTCTGAATTTAAAGTATGGGTTGGCTCAACATCTGCACTTCCTTGCACACACACACACACACACACACACACACACACACACACACACGCGCACACGCACGCATACACGCACAAGGGTACCTAACACAGTCTCAGTTAAAATAGGCATACAGGCTACAGATCAGAATGGCGTGCTCATGGAAACAGTTCCAAAGCCACATTCAGCCGCCTAAAGAACACAAACTATGATTTCTGTAATGATAACAATAACACACACAGTCAGACAAACACACATATGGGTTTTGTTATGGAAACACAGTTCTGTGTGCTTAAGGTTAGGCAGGGGAGTGGTGAAACTCGCTGCTCTGTAAGTCCAGCGTATCTGGATTTCATTTGCCTTAAATCAGATCTGCTTTAAGAGCAATTAGAGCCAGAGCCCATGGCAGCCCTGTGTTTCTGAGCGTTGCTAGTGGCAACCAGGGGCACTCTGGAAACAACAGCAAAGCTTTATAGTAAAATGTGCTGGCATATCTCTAATTCAGCTAACATGCAAAAGTGAGTTTACAGAAATTACCTGCCAAATTCTGTTAACTGTGGGCTGTTTCATGCCAGATGCCAAATGTTGTTGCTGCACACACACAAACCCACATCACTGTGCTTCTACACTTATGAGGACCTTCCACTGACCACAAGCCATACCTCTACTCTACTCTAAAATTGACCATAACTAACTTAAACCTGATTCTTAACGTAATTCTAAACCAAAATCCTGACCTTGTGAAGGCCAACTCACATTAAAAGGAGCATATCTTGAGTTGTGCCCAGGGCACTCACACAAAGATAGTATATTCCGCAGGTGTGGTAATCGATTAGAACCAAGTCATCAGGATTCATGGGGAGATCAAAACATAAGTCAAAAATTCATAGGTGTTATTCAAATTATACTGAGCAAAATAATGTGGATTAAATTGAGAAACTATTTATAGTTAATGTTAATGTTATTTCCATTGATTTGTGTTATGTGTAGAATTTCTTTGTTCCCCCTTCCTGTGTTCATTGTCTGGCCAGACAGGTATAGGTATATTCCCCTTTTGTGTGTTTGTGAGTAAGTTATTTCAGTAGGTTAATGGCTCATGCCTGTAGCTCAATTTCCGATTTTGGACCTCAGTTCATTGGAGGCTAGAAACAGCTGAATTAAAATTCATCATTTAGTTTCTTTTTTTAATAAAGGTTGATCCAAAATAGAACCCATTGAGTCAACGCTGCGAGAGGATGAACCAATGGTCTGCAGTTTGGATTTTGAAGACTACACATGCAGAAATGCTGTAAAGTGACATCACTAACTGTGTCCTTCACAGGAATGTGATGCAGGTTTAGTGACCTTGTGGAAATACAGACAATCAAGCAGGAATTAGTCTTCAATGTGCACGTGAAGCCCTTATTATACTCCAGGATTGACACAGATGTGGACAGCTGCCAACTTGCATAGCATAGTACAGGTTTAACATAAAGATGTATAATAACAATGAGACTAATAAGAAAACTAATAATCATAATAATAGGGTGAATAATAATACTAATAAAACTAAATATAATAATAGTAATGATAATCATAATCATAATTAATGAGGCAGTGGCTGTTGAGCAGGATCATGGTGGTTTACAGTCACAGATCCAGACCCCGCAGCACCAGGGGCAGAAATACCTGCAGAAAGCAACAGGAAGAGTGAGGAGAGAGACGAGAAAGAACAAAACTATAGGAGAGAAAAGAGATCAAGTTAGTAACGAGCATTGATGACACACATTCAAAGACATTAACACAAAATGGCCACAAGACAGGACTAACCAACACACAAAGTCCATCTCATAACAAATTCTATACCAGTTGAAGCAGAGAGACAGAACTGATTGTGGATGCAAGTCTTGTTGGACTGGGATCAGCAGACTGCCAAAAAGATGAATAGGGGGCGAAGTACATAATAACCTATGCTAGTCAATCTCTCGGCAATGTGGAGGGGAGATACCCCCGGACAGAAAAGAAAGCGCTGGCTGTTGTGTGGAGCAGTGAGTACTTCTACCTTTACATCATTATGGTCAACTTTCACACCAGTACTGATAACAAAGCACTGGAAATGATATGGAACAATCCCAGGTCAAATCCACCTGCCAGGATCGAGAAATGGGGAAAGAGGATTCAGCCCTACAACTTGGGGTATTATAGGTGAAGTACAGAAAGGGAGCTGACAACCCAGCTAACTATGCCTCGTCACCCCATTCAATTTCTGACAGGTGACAGGACACATGCCCCAAAAGTAGCAGTGGAGTATATCAACTTCATCGTAAGTCATATAACACCCAAAGCCATGACACTCACTGAAATCGGGGAAGCAACACTTAAAGATCCTATTCAAGATGTTAGTGCTCACATCAGGGACAGCACATGGCACAAAACAGAGCAGACACAACAATCTTTACTTACTAAAACACTTTAGACAAAGTAAGAGGGAACTAGTAACATCACATGAAGCAGACATTGTACTTTTGGGCACAAAAATTGTAATTCTCACTGTCCTACAAGACAGTAGGGCAGTGGGATAGTCTAGGGTAGTATAAGGCACTACTCAGAACATAGGTATGGTTTCCAGACATTGACTACAAAGCAGAAGCAGCAGTGTGCAGTTGTTTTGCATGATACACACCAGTCACACATACTGAGCCATTGAAAATGTCACTGTTGCCAAAAGCTTCCTGGTATAGTGTCAGTGCAGACTTTTGATAATGATAATCTACTGATAATGGTCCCCCATTTAACAATGGCCTGTTCCCCCAAAATGCTGCCTATTTAGGAATCCATCACTGCTGGATCAAATCTCTTTGGCCTCAAGCTAATGCTGCAGCTGTAATGTTCAATGAAACTGTTTCTGTGGCCTTGGAAGTGTGAGTTACCAGTCTAAACCTGAAAGTACCACAGAAAGTTCACCTGCTGAACTGTGGTTCCAACGCAAGATTAACACAGATTCCCTATAATCACCCATACTGCAAGTGACAGTTCAGACTCTGAAGTGGGAGCAAGGGACAATACAGCGGCATGAAAACGTTTGGGTGCCCCTGGTCAAAATTTCTGTTACTGTGAATAGCTGAACAATTAGAAGATGAACTGATCTCCAGAATTCATAAAGTTAAAGATGAAACATTCTTTTCAACATTTTAAGCAAGATTAGTGAATTTTTTTTGTTTTGTACAATCTTAGAGTGAAAAAGGCCAAGGAGCGTCATACAAAAGTTTGGTCACCCCAAGAGATATGAGCTCTCAGAACTTTCAACAAGGTCTCAGACCTTAATTAGCTTGTTAGGGCTGTGACTTGTTCACAGTCATCGTTAGGAAAGGCCATGTGATGCTAGTTCAAGCTTTATAAATACTCTGACTCCCCAAACATTGTCCCAACAATCAGCAGCCATGGGCTCCTCCAAGCAGCTGCCTAGTACTCTGAAAATTAAAATAACTGATGCCCACAAAGCAGGAGAAGGCTATAGAAGATAGCAAAGCGTTTTCAGGTAGCTGTTTCTTTAGTTCGTACTATAATTAAGAAATGGCAGTTAACAGGAACGGTGAAGGTCAAGTTGAGGTCTGGAAGACCAAGAAAACTTTCAGAGAGAGCTGCTGGTAGGATTGCTAGAAAGACAACTCAGAACCCCCGTTTAACTGCAGACGACCTTCAGGAAGATTTAGCAGACTCTGGTGTTGCACTGTTCTACTGTGCGGCGACACCTGCACAAATATGACCTTTATGGAAGAGTCATCAGAAGAAAACCTTTCCTGCGTCCTCACCATTAAATTCAACATCAGAAGTTTGCAAAGGAACCTAAAGGAGCCTGATGCATTTTGGAAACAAGTCCTGTGGACTGATGAAGTTAAAATAAAACTTTTTGGCCACAATGAGCAAAGGTATGTTTGAAGAAAAAAGAAGCAGAATTTCATGAACAGAACACCTCTCCAACTGTTAAGGATGAGGGTGAATCAATCATGCTTTGGGCTTGTGTTGCAGCCAGTGGCACAGGGAACATTTCACTGGTAGAGGGAAGAACGGATTCAATTAAATACCAGCAAATTCTGGGAGCAAACGTTACACATTCTGTAAAAAAGCTGAAGAGGAAAGGAGGATGGCTTCTACAACAGGAAAATGATCCTAAACACACCTCAAAATGCACAATGGACTAACTCAAGAGGCCCTCATTAAAATCACATTAATATTTTAAATCTATCAGCTTAATAGTTCTGAATCGGGACCTACAGTATTTCCATCAAGTATGCTGTTAAAAAATAAGGTGTAAAAGTCAGTAGGCTCCAGCCAATGCACATCAAATAAGCCATGGTTCCAAAATAAGGTCACAAGTACTGTGGTACTGGTTAATGTACATCTGATATATCAATTTACATTAAACAGGTTACAAACATGTTGTGTGATTTCTTGCGTAAACTTTTTCCTTTAAGTAACCTGGTTTCTTATGTTCATGTAAACATACTCACTGACACCAGAACACAACTTGCAGAACAGTGCATGCTTACGTCTAAATGTAATAAGTAAAAGTCAGTCAGCCACCCTGGAACATTTCTCTACTAGATGCTCAGACATGAAAATTGCGTGACATATACAAACCACTGCCTTGAGTTGCTTTTTGTACCTGCTGTGTACCACAGCATAGCCAACTGGTCTAGCAGCAGCCTGTAGTCTTAGTGTATTTCTAATTGTAGCATAGTGGTGTACCGGGCCAGACGATGAATGAACTGCAGCTCGCCCCCTCCCCACAAGCATGGCTTTAACTGTCTCTTCTGTAACCATCAAACACTGCCACTGGTTTCCTACAAGGCTTTGGAGCGAGGGAACATGAAAGGAAGGAGAGGAAGACAGCTGAGGTCCCCTCTTCTTCTCTGGATGTGGTAATAGATGGGTAGGGATGGAGGCTGCTGGTAATTGGTAGCTTGGTGTTTAAAGAGGGGTCCTTCAACTGAAAAACCTCATGGGAGGTCTTTAATTTAAGCAACTAAATACGCCCCTCTCCCCCTCGTTCCAAGTGAGGACGTTTATATTTTTTTCAGTTTGTTCTGCACATGCACTGTGTATACGCACACACACACATGTGCACAACAGTGCATGAGTGCAATTCCACATTCAGCAACTTTACGCCCTTTGCTGATACAATGCTGTGTGTTTAGTATTGTTTTAAAGCCACACAAACAAACACACTTGCTTCTGTGCGGAAACAGACACACGCTATCCCACATGTGGTGCACACAGTTCAGGGGTGAAACCACAAGTTTATTAGAGTGGCGTCACCATGTTACGCCACACACACACACACACACAGAAACACATACATATATCATCTACCACGTGCCATCAGCAGCAGTATGGCCAATCACGTAGTTTGACCACATCAAAGTCAGAGGCCTCTACATAAATGTGACAATGCTGTTCAATCAGCCAGAGGACCTCTGCAGTGTCTTACTTAAAGGAGCATTACAGGTATTTGAAAAGGAGAGCTTAAAACTACTAGCATGGTAGTAGAGTCAATTGTTCCCCTTAGTACTTCTCTAGGGGGGCACTGCTGTTGTCAAGACAATGTTGAGTGCTGCAAAATACTGAAAAGATAAATGAAAACTGATATTAGACATATTACATCAGACATGTAAGTACATTCATTTTCAAACACTGAAGAAATTACATTACTGAAAAAATTAAAAGATCATTTGAATGACAGGTATGGTGGGTAAAAGAAAGTACACCCGTTTGTTTCGACCAGGACTTGATAATGTCACTAACAAATATTTCACTTAGTGTTGACTTGGAACTCAACTTCAAAAACCTCATAAGTACCTCTGTCTAGAAAACCAGACCAGTTTTACTTATACTCGTATTTAATGGTAATAACTATACTCAATATTTTCTCATGCTTGCCTAATGTCTGCGTATATACTCTCGGCACATTATTCTCTGTACTGTTTACACTAGGCCAAAAATGATTTTCTTGATGCAGAAATGCCTCTGTACCATTTTGAAGATAAAGAGTAGCCTGGGTTTTTTCATGTTCAAAAAGACCAACACAGTGAATGATCTAGCTTATCACATCAAGTTTTTTTTCCCGAGCATTTACAGGTAGCTCCCAGCCTAGCCAGGTAGTTCTTGGACAAATGATTTACAGCTAAAAAATAGTTAACAGTTGTCGGAATCTATATAAGCACACCATAACATTGTTTTAAGCTTATAACCATTAAAGTTCTGAATTGGCACACACGTTAGTCTTTGAAGCTAATGCTAGGTCAATGACATACACTGAAGATTTGATTTTATAATAAGTGGACAGCAGTGCAGCTGTTAGCTGTTTGCTGAATGGCAATATGTAAACACCTGCCATTGAACGCCTAACCTCCATAGCATGAAATCTACAGTCACTATACTATAGAAACAAAAGTCATTTAGCAGACCTGCAAAGTGCTCATTTTACTGGATCTTATCAAGTGCACTAAGCTGAAGAGAGAGGCACGGAAAGACTATTACAAATCTGGGCTATTTGTCCCTATCAGCCAAAGCAGAATTCCCCTTAAATTCCTAAAACAATCCTTGGCTGTGGGCTTTGGCAGCAGCCCAGAGACAAGGGTGAACATAAACATTTGGGAGCAGGGTTGTGCACAGTGGTCCAGGCCTGTGCACGTGGGCTCCCAGAAGACTTTTCTACCTTTGTCACTCGTTGACCTGTGAGCTGGAGGTTGGTCAGAATTGCTTGCAGGGGAAAGCTGAAGACTAGAGAGACTAGAGAGCTCTCTTTCTTTTCACTCTGTCTCTGTTGCTACCTCAACATCTCTGTCTGTCTCTGTGTCCCTGTAGACTCTGAGACCATTCCCTCCTCCTGTGTTATACTTTTCTACAAAAGTTTTTTTCCTCTCCTGCACTCTTGCAAAAATTTGTATCAAAGTCAAGAGTTGCAGCATCACTCCCTAACTGTTTCAGCATGTGGCAAACTCAAGACTTGACCATACAGTTCAACACCCAACAAAGTGAGATCATCTGGGATTTAAAACAAGGATTTAAAATGCCACACTCAATGATGGCTCTCTGTTTGATAGATATCATTAGAAATAACATTTAAGTCTGTTTTTCATGGTGCATGTTAAAGTGAATTAGGCTTTTATTGTTAGACATACTGTTGACTCACTTCCAACTTTGCATTATTTTGGAACTGAGTTTTGAAAGGCTACAGACAGGCTCTTTAACCCCCAGAGATCTGGCTGATACACTTTTAATAATCCTACAACGTTAATGAACTTTGAGCACTAGATGGGACAGGTTTGCGGGTTTATGACTATTCTAACAGGTCCTTCACCACCAGTGGATACTGTTAGAAACATGTAGAGGACTGTAGTTGATGTAATTTCTCTCATAATGTACTATCAGTCCAGAGGTAAATTAGAGAAGATGTATGTCAAGGCTGCAACACTGGATCTAACTGTACTTGTATAGCAGGTCAGGCTGGTTCTGAGCTAAAATGCCCTTTAGAGGCCAATGTCAGTATTAGCCAACAAGTCCTCCAACCTAAACAACCTTATGTGTAATTTGTCCCTACCCTCGGATATGACCCAAAGGAGCATTTTTCTGATTTCGTGCCCCTACCAGTTGGCAGGAGATAAGCCACAGATAAACTATTAAAAATCCCTGTTGAAAAATAAAAAACTAAACCTTTTGTTATGTGACAATGGTATGGTAAAGGAATGGATAGATTTAGGGAAAAATCATAGTTTGGGTTAAAATAAGTTATTCATTAAGGTTAAAGGATTTTGTTGTCATGGTTACAATAATAAACATGTGATTATAGTTATGGAAAGGTCATGGTTAAAAGCGCTATATGTAAATTTTCTCTACTGCCGAACAAGGTTTCTTCCCAGCAGCAAGTAGTGGTGATGGTCGCTTGCCAAGAGCTTCAGCCATCATTGCATTCAAAACACAGGAGGTTAGAATACGCCCTCTGGGCAGCGCTACTTCTTCATCCTCTCATGTTGGACTGAGGGCAGACTGGACGCGACAGTGACTCAATACGGTGTTATGAGATGATTGGGGCTAGCTGGTTTGCATGCTAACAAGAGTTTACATTGACGTTGCTTTCCATCGCTGGAGACAGCTCTTGGCAAGTAAAGGAATGAAGTTTGACACTGAACTCAAAACGTTTCTTCTAGACTGGTAAGGAAACAGCTGTTATTGCTAACGTTGGCTATGTCCCAATAGCAATACTTACTAATAGCATCTTTAAAAGAAACAATGTTGACTATCAGTTTGAAACAGGAAATGAACAGCGGTTTCCCGAGTTAAAGAAAAATATAATGTTGACCCATCAATCCACACCGACTTCCTCCCTAAGTGGACTCTGTGGCTCTATAGCAACATCACCCGACATCCTCCCCTGCTCTACTCACAATTGCTATGGCCACTGGATGGCTTTGTCACTTGAATGTAAACATATGTCGTTTTGGGGCATTTGCTAAAAAGATTGATGCTGTCTCACATGACCCCTAGAGGTCGCTTAACAATAAAACATAACTGTGAGTCATAACAAGCTGCTTGCACAAATGACCTATATTGGGTTGTTTTTTGTCCTCCCAAAAAACATCCCCATGAGAGGACAGTTGCATATCAGCCCGAAACTACATTGCTGTATATCATGCCCCATTACAATGCAGGTAGGTGGGTATTACTGCATATTCCATTCAGATGATCAGATTTACTAGAAGAGCCAAGTCGCTGACAAAGAAAAGCCCTCCCTGTTTACTTCTTATTTGTTATTGCAATACGAGGTATGTCAACAAAGGCGGTAAATGTCACACAAGTCCATTGATGTTAGCAGTTCAAGGCAGGAAAAAGAACAATCATTACTTATATGCGCAGATGTTGTGCTGAAATGATTAGTTTGTTAATCTATTAGTCGCTCAACAGAATAGGAACTGTCAATGTCAATTTTGATTATTTGATGATATTCTGATTGCAATTCTCTGTTTCATATCAATGTAAACTGAATTTTTTGGAGTTTCGGACTGTTGGTCAGACGAAACAACATATCCGAAGATGTCACCTTTGGCTCTGGGAAACTGGGATGAGCATTGGTCACCATTGTCTGACACTGCACACACTTGCCTGGTTAATCATTAATGAAAATAAAGTTAGTTGCAACCCTAATTCATAATACTATGTGAAATAGAGTTTATAATTAATATTTGTTTACAGTTGATATTAAATATAAATTATTCAGAGCTGTTGGCCAGCCTTTCTGTCAGTGTTCCAACAAGTTAAACATGAATACTTTTTAGGAAGTAATGTCTCATGCAAGAACATATTTGTGTTCTTATCATACACCTCTCTTATTTTTCTGTGAGGTTTCCTCGTAAAAATGTCCGAAGCTGGATTCAACAAACCCTATTAACTGCAAAAACTTGTAGTAAATCAAATGTTTCAACTGGATGAATGTCACCTGTTCATAAGCAGATGTGTGTTTTTGAGATTTGATCATTAGCATAACTGACACCTAAAATTGCAATCTATGGCTAAATGTTCCACTCCAACTGTGGGCAAGTTTTCTCCACAAAAATGTCACCAATAGTAAGAAAACTTCACACTGCTGTGCTTAAAGTCCTGCTCTGTGACAGAAATAAATACGAAGTGGGAAAAATAAACATCTTAAAAAGAAAAAAGTTCTTACTTAAGCAAAGTGGTCCAAGAATAAAATTGGAGGCAGTCAAGGGGACATGATGGTCAAGGAGATTGTCAAGAGAATACATTTCATTCAAGGTTAGGGCTGTGAGCAGCAATTCTGCAGATGGAAACACCTTGTTGGTGAGAAAGGTTAGAGGAGAATGGCCAGACTGGTTGGAGCTGACAGAAAGGCTACAGTAACTCAGATAACTACTCTTTACAACTGCGGTGAGCAGAGAAGCATCTCAGAATGAACAGGTCCAACCTTGAGGAGGATGGGATACAACAGCAGAAGACCATGTTGGGTTCCTCTCCTGTCAGCCAAGAACAGAAATCTGAGGCTGCAGTAGTTCTGCTCAATTATGGCAAAAATCATAATCACAATTATTTTTGCTCAATATTGAGATCACAATTACTTAACACGATTACTCAGTGACTTTGGAAACATAATAAATTTATTGAACTTTTAAAAAAAATATATATTTTTAACAGTGGATTTCCGTGAACTTTAAATATAATTCAACTAGAAAAACATATAAAAACAAAAAAAATAAAATAATGGTCCATCATAGTCCAGAGGTAACAGAATATAAATGTTCAACTAAAACTTAAGACTAAATAAAAATAATTTAGGCCAACATGGCAAATGCTGGTAGGGCTAATCTCCTAAATGTTTTTAGCCAGAAACACCAACTTGTTTGATTGGTCTAGCTTAGGAGATGAGCGAAGGCCGGTGACAACACCTCAACCTGTGCTGAAGACCCTTTCTGAAGAGGAACTTGCGGCTGGGATGCACAGATACTTTCTTGCCAGGTTGGAGAGTAGTGGGTAGAGCTTCTGGAATTCCCTCCACCACTCCTGTGGGTCCTCCTCCCTGCCTGGAGGTAAAACTGTAGCTTAACACCTCTTGATAACATACAAGTGAGCGAGCGAACTCTAGCAGATGCTGCACGAAAAATTGTCCAGATATACTGTGAGTGATGTAGCGCGATGAGGACCTGAGCAATGACCCTCTTCTGCTCGAGGACCCACTCGATCATGGCCTCCCTAGATCCCCATCTGGAGGGTCATTCTGTCTTTAGTGAGTGTTCAGGCAGAATCGGCTTCTTCTGTGCCTCTGTGACCCCCCTCTTCTTTCTCCATCTGTAGGAGAAGCTGCTTACCAGCTTCTTTACCAGCTTCTTGCAGAGCCCCATCGCATGGTTGATCCTCAGATCCTTTATTGCATTCTCTAAGATCACAACAAATATATACAGTAGATATTTAGTATCATGATGATCACCATAACCTCATCAAAGCATCATTTGGCATATGGTGTGTGTGTGTGTGTGTGTGAGACAGATCATCACAGAGTAGCTCACATGACATATGGTAATTACTTATTATTTCCATTATCGTTGTTGCTGTTGTCTTTAAAATCATATATTACACACAATCAGGAGGAAGGAATCATACTAACTTATGGTCCAGTGGAGTCTCATCCATCCATTGACATCAGCCGCCAGCTTTATGTTTGAGGCATTGTCAGTAGTAATACAGATGAGCTTGTTCTCCTTTAAGCTATCACTTCCCTTAGTCTATTAGCATTGTTTTGCCCCGTGTGGTCTTCAGGACAAAACGTCGTTTGGCAACACTTTGTCTTCAAATGAAATTTGGCATCAATGTGACGAATTGTAAGACTGATGTAAAGCACCATGGTACAGCTTGACCATATGTCCATTGTGGCGGTAGTATTCAGCTGCAGACATCATTTTGAACTTCCCCACAGCATTTATTATACAAGACAGGCACTGCAACTCTGGTGAAATGGTGACATGAGGGCATCATGCAATGCTTGTCCGCACTTGCATAAGGCTGCAGTGAAGGGGTCTGAATACTTTATGAATGCATCGTATGTGTGTATATATATATATATATATATATAGATAGATAGATAGATAATACTTACATAGAGTAAGTATTAGATGGATAAAGTCTGAAATCATCTGATTAATTTAATGAAGAATATAATTGGTCTAGTCATTACTTTTACAACTTTTCACAACAGAGATATTATCTCCAGAAACACGAGAGAGTACCAAGAGTGAGAAAAAAATATGTAAACTACCATCAGCTAAAGAAACTGTTCATTGAACTCAACAAAGACAGGGTAAAAAGAGGCATTAAACCAAAAAAGTACAAGGTCCTACACCATGAATCCCCTGACAAGAGCTTGGAATGAATATTATAATTTCAAATTAAAAGGGGTGCGGAAACATTCCAATCCAAACAGACTGAAGTCCTATTCAGACTGGTTTTATTTCCCTAGGGATGTATGGTATTTTTACATTGTCTGGTCTGGTCAGTGATTTTAATCCCTACTGTTACCCACTGTTTTTCTGTAAATGCACTGGTTTCCTTGTAATTTAAATCCCGTTCGGCGCCACATCCTTGTGTTATAAAGTGGATCTCTAAGTTTTTTCTGCATGAAGAGCAGCTTGTCCTTGTCCCATTTTTTTGTTTTAATCAGGGCAGTATGAAATTTGACCTGAAAAAGGAGTCAAATCAAAAATGTTTTTGCTAATATAATATATGGAAACATGCTAACACCAACATATAGGTCTATTTGGGAACCAATATGATGACAGCTTCAGGTAGGGACTGCAGTTCTTTTTTGAGACCTGTTTTTTTAGCCTAAATTTGTTTACATTGTGGAAAATTGGCACCATTAAAAGTTCCTGAATCAGCTTTCAGCAGTTCCTGTTTGCAGCATACTCCTGGATGTACAGACAACTATGACTGGATTACTGTGATATGGAAGAAAACTTAAAAACATGATGTGTGTCTTTTTTCTCTGATGGAGGTTTATTCTCAATGGGCATCTGAGACAAAGATATTTGCGATAAGTGTAAATCGCAATGATTTCTATCAATATGTGTGTCATGTTTGTGTGTAAAGATTTGACTGACTCAGTTTCACCTCACACGGTAACTGCCTCACGTCTCTCCCTCTGCGCCTTCCCTTCAACTCTCCTGTGTCCCACATGGGAGGCTTTTGACTTTCTCTTTTGTCATTGTCCTGCTGAATGTCCATGTCTATCACAGACCATATCCTGTAATTCCTGTAATTTTTATGGTTAAAACGCTGTTTGGAATATTGAGTTAAATTACAGAGGAGCACAGTGAATATTTTATTCCCAACCACCCCCTGTAAATGTTGATCCCATCCTAAGGGGTCTTAACAAAAACCCACCATGTAGGGAATTTAAATGGAAGGTCAAAATGAGGTACTTTAAAGACTATTTTTCTTATATCAAAATGTAATGATGCATCAACTGATGTTGGAGGGATTACAAATTGGTAGGAGATATTGCCCATATAATTTGGGACTGTCAAAACCTCCTATAGTATTGGCGAGTCCAACACTATTTGTTTTTTGTATCCTGCCTGAGAAAATAACAGACAATAATTTCAGTTATTTATTAAGGAATTTGCTTAGGCTTTGGGAAAGATTAGAGCAAAACATGAACAGAAAACAGAAATGTTTAAGGACATTTATTGCTACTTAGATTAAACATTTCAATCAACTATCTCAAACACAGATACTGAAGCAGAGTGGTTAAAATTGTGTGTGTGTGTGTGTGTGTGTGTGTGTGTGTGTGTGTGTGTGTGTGTGTGTGTGTGTGTGTGTGTGTGTGTGTGTGTGTGTGTGTGTGTGTGTGTGCGTGTGTGTGTATGTGTGTGTTCTGTTTATGTACTTGTATGGCTATACATTGTGTGGACCTTTGGAGTGAGGACATTTAGGGAAAGTGAGGACATTTGGTCTGGTCCTCACACCTTCAAATCAGAATCAGGTTTAGGGTTAGGGTAAGTAATATGTGTGTGTATGTGTGTGTGTGTGTGTGTGTGTGTGTGTGTGTGTGTGTGTGTGTGTGTGTGTGTGTGTGTGTGTGTGTGTGTGTGTGTGTGTGTGTGTGTGTGTGTGTGTGTGTGTGTGTGTGTGTGTGTTCGTTCGTCTCCTTACCTCCATTCTGAGTAATGTATCTGACCCAGGGCAAGGCCTGGTAGCCGCTCCTCTCAACGATCTTCAGGTAGCGTACCTGTACGGAGGCAGTAACACAGAGCAGGGTCAGGGCCAACAGCTCAACTACAGCTTAATCTGCCTCATGTTTCTGTTACATCTTTCTGCTGTGAGGGCCCTGGAGACATATTAATCTCTATGGACTCAGCTGAAGTTGTCAGTGGTCCCTTTTAGAAAGTTGTAATTGCTTTAAGATGGCTCAGGAGTGCTTGTGTTTTATGAAGTGATACATGTTTTGATATAAAAGTTACACAGCTCCATGCAGGTGTTGGACAGATGCAGTGAAGCCGAAAGTAGTGAATTCATCAATAATCAGATACAGTGCTTTAGTGACATGACTCAATTACTTGGCATTCCTGATGATGAATTATGCAACAAACATGCTACATGTTAGCCAACAAAGAGTGGAAAAAAGCATGAAAACAACATGAGCAAGGTTTTCTCACCACAGAGAAACTTATTTATTTCAACCCCACTGATAATTAATATCAATGAATGTCCTTATCCAGTTAAAGTTTTACTGGATAACATTTTCACAGGAATAAATGTCTACAGCTGATAAAAACACAGTTGTGATTCAATTCATGGAGGGAATAACTGGAAACGAAGTTAGGCTGTTTGCAATCAAGAGAAAAAAGGAGAAGCTAGCAGGATCAGGAATAGCTGTTGCTGAAGAAAGTACAAATAAAAGCACGATACCTACATTAACGTAAATGGCAGAAACTATGGTATATATAGTTGATCAAGGTTGAAGCACACCAGATGCATGCATTATACTGCTCGTATACACAAAAATATTTTAAAGAATTTAGAGAGAAGAATATGATGATCTTAAATGTTTAAAAAGTCCAGTTCTTCACACTCTTTGAAAAAGTAAACATAAATCACCTCAGTTCCTTCAATTCAAACCTCAGTTTAGAAAAAAGTGCATTCCTACTGTAATGTAACTTTGACATTTAAGTGAGTGAGAATAAATGGAACAACTTCAATTCTGCATCGTATATCAGGATACAGGTAAAGATAATCCTTACTAACAGACAATTAAAAGATGGAAGTTGTTTTTTGTTTTCTCCTCCAAAGAAGTTTGACAGGCCAGGGGTTTGTCTGGCTGCTCATGTTTCTTGACCTATCTGACCTCTTTATTGTGATGTCACCATGTTCCCAGACATTAGCAAATAGGTTGGTGAATACAATGATTTTGTTACTGAGAGAAGGCCTGACAAGTCTATGAAAATAAAACCTTTGTTCAAATCTAAATGGGTATTTTGTGGTATGCAGCCAGCAGGAGCCAACAGAAACTGCAGTGTTTTCCCACGGAGGAAGTTGGGTTTTTGTGAAGAATTATTGAATAAACTAACAAAACTTAATAAACCTCCGGGAGGAAGTGGCATATCTCAATTATTCTGGATAATATCACAGAGCGTGCTCAAAGGTTTTGCTCAGTGTCTCCAGGGGGTATAACAACCACTGATTACATAATGACGCATAAGTGATTTTTGTTCACCAAACTGCACCAAACCACACACTAAAACTGTCAGAGAAAATAGCCCCAAGCTTGTTTGTGATTATTCAAACCTTGGTGTGATTCCAGGTTTCTGTGACAAATGCAAATGCTATGAAAATACCAACAAGGACAATAACAAGAGAACATTAATGAAGTGGTGACAATGAAGCAAAGAAAGACAATGAAGGAGCAAATAGAGCCAAATGCAGAGCAGAGATCAAGAAATAGGCTTCAGGGAGAAAATAGACTAGAGTTAGGATTTACACACAATGGAAATGTCATCACTCACACCAAAGACACTAAAGACGACACAGATTTGAGCACATGTTCACAGAAGAGACGGACACTGAAGAAAAAAGGAAGGACAGTGAGAGGAACTGCCTCTTAAATCTTTGCCAGAGACTAAAAGCTGTAACCAGTTGGTCAGGGAGTTATAGTGGTGGACAGATGTGACACTGAATAAATGTCCCCCCACATCAAAACTCGCATCACATAAATACAGCTGATATTTTTATCCATTCCATATGGAGGGAGATGATTTTCAGCTCTGGGAAATTAGGTTCCTTAACACCAGGGGAACATCTATCTGCACATTAAAAGTAACAAAGAACCTCACGGGCCAAGACAACTTCTCTCTGACTGCTGTAAGACTGTGCATGCTCAGTTACCAGGATGAATTCAAAGCAGGAGATTTAAAAAAAACGACTCTGCTGAAGACTGTTAAAATGTTGATGTAATTTCAGCTGCATTTTGGACTTGCCTCTCAATACAGTAGATTTCATTCTTACTGGTGAAGTCCACGTTCACCCAACAACATACAAACTGCATGCACTGGACATGATGCACATGACAAAAGCCAGAGTTTGCACAGATTTGATGAAAATGCCCTCAGCATTTCCAATGGTGAAGCTTGAATTCAGTTCATTTCAATGGAATTGCAATGATCAGCTGAGTCACCTGTGGGGGCTAAGTAAATCTGTACACGTTGCTCGCCATCATAACACCAGTTGCTCATCATCTGTTGCATTTCTGACAGAGTAACTGTTCAAGACATGTTCCTTCCTGCCCCCAGTAGTCAATGCACGTGTCATTTCCAGTATAACTCTGGAGCTGGTTTGCCTGAATGAAGTGGTGACAGAGAATAGTAAAAGTGGACTCCACCAGTAAGAATTAAATCAACTATATTGAGCGGAAAGTACGTCCCCTAACCCTATCACCACCACCCTCCACCTCCCCCCATCCCCACACACACAGCTCAAGACCCCCGCTTAAACACTTCCCTTTAATAACAGATGCCTGCAGAAGTGCTCCCCTCACTTAGCAGCTACCATTTCTCTGTGGCGTCTTGTGTTGTGTGTGTGTGTGTGTGTGTGTTGTGTGTGTGTTGTGTGTGTGGTACCAGCAGGGACCTTGGGGGTCTTGCCTCAGGCCACATAATAGCTCCTCATCAGAAGTGATCTCTCAGTAATAGCAGGCCTTATATCAGCTAATGGCAGAATCTCTCTAATGATGTCTCCAACCATCCAAGTCCACACAGCTATTTTGAGAAAACTGTGGCTTCTTCGCCACCCGCCTCTGCTCTTGGCTCTGTCTTTACAAGGTGCCATTAGTTGAGGCTTAGCCTGTGAGGTGAGTGTGGCCGGGTTAGAAGTGGATCTGGGGTTCATGATGATGAACATGCCTGGGATAATTGAAGGCAGCGTCTCTGGCTTGGGGTTCGCAATGACGGCTGGTAAAGGTCTGTGGTTCAGCTCTCAACAACTGACTCTCTGGAGTTTATTATTACACTCATGCTAAACCAACGGCAAGACAATGGCTGCATTGTTATCCAGTCTCCTGAACAAAACCTACTGACTAAATGATGTCAGCACTCCAACAGCAGGGCAGCACATAAACAGTCTGACCACAGAGCTTCAAGTAAGTGATCATCTCCGGTTTAGTACAACTTGGTTCTCCTTTTAGTAGTTTTGTCCAATATTTCTATCAGTTATGACAACATTGTTCTCACCAAATTAACTACTGAGATCTGGAAACACACTACAATGTTCAATGGGAAAGATGACAACACACAGTCTGGGTAATAATTTTACTGTTCATTTATGGTGTCTCTTCTAGACAAGTTTGACTAACCTGTGGGTTTGTTTACAATCTGTCTGACAGCTCATGTTTATTAACATTAATGTTCCTGTTTCATATGAACATGATTTTTCTAGTGGCATAAAGGAGTGTTTTAAGATAAAAATTCAAATTGAATTGAAGTTAATTTAATTAATCACACTGACCAAAATTCTCTTATTAAGAGAGATAATAACAAAATTCACGAGTGGTCAAGACCTGTCCTAAGAGTCATGAAAGTTGCCACAATCTAAATGAATTTGGAGTTTCCACTTGTTAAGGACATTGACTAAAAAAAATATATATATATATATATAATATAAATGTAATTTAAAACTAGACTTGCTCCGTGTAGTTGCTCAATGTGTTGCTGCAAATTGGCCTCGGAGATAATTTTATCCATTGGATAAAAATTATGATTATGATTAATGAAATGGATTGTCAACTGATCCATTTCCACTCCACGTCAAGGGTGCCCTTTATCTTCTTTTTGAACTTGCTCTTGAATCCTTACCAGGGTACCAATCAGAAAAAAAGAGTAACATCACTGGATGCAAATCAGGCAGTGTGGACTATAGAATATAATCATATACCAATGATATATTTGGCTTTTTGTGACAAATCCCAATACATTAAGCTCAGCAATTCTCTCTTTCATTGGTAAATTTTTCTGAGATATCTGGATACAAAAACAACTTTGACACATCAGAGGCACTACCTCTAGGAGATTTAAGTACTCAGAGACCAACTCGTTTAGCTTTTTTCCTTTTTACATATCTAGGAATAAGGATATATGAAAAGTTGAAAACTGTACAAAGTGGATTTGGAATCTGTTGTGTCAGCAATTATGAATGAATTGAATAGATGTTTAAACTTCCGCAGAATGAGTCTTAAAATGAACATTTTGCCAAGGCTCCTATACCCCATGCACATGCTTCCACTAGGAATAAAAAGCCTTTATTAGGGATACTGAAAAGGCCGTATCAAAATTCATTTGGCTTTGCTTATTTCTTTCCTATTGATAAAGGGGGACAGGCTTTACCTATTCTTCTATATTACGATTGGTTATGCCACATGCATACACTATATAACTGGATCCAAAGATTCATAGGTGCTAAAGAGTCTCACATAGACACTTGGTGGTCCCACCCCAACCCTCTACTCACTTTTTTCTCAAGCAACACACATCAACCCCCATCAGTTGGTTTCCATACACTAGAGTACAGGATATTGTTTCCCAAAAGCATCCTAATGCTAAAATGATTGGAAAATTGATCTTGCGAACCTTCTCAAGCTTAACAGGTGTTCCCCAAAAGTGTGTCTCCTAGCCACTCAGAGGAGGCTAAGAACATCTTAAGAAGCTCCAGAGCCTGAAGGACGAAATGAAATTACATGACATATTTACAAGTCCTCCAGCCTGAACGACCATATACTGTAGGTGATCTGTCACTACCCTCTGAGTGTTCCCTGAAATAGCGCCCCCTATGGCAGCAAGCGTACCTGACCTTCGTTGTCATGATTACAATAATAAACACACAGTTAAGCTTATGGCAGGGTCACAGTTTGCTTAGGTTCAGGCACAAAAACTACTTGGTAAGGTTTAATAAAGATTGTGGTTTGGGTTAAAATAGGTACTTCCTTATGATCAGATAATCTTCGTCATCATGGTTACATTAATAAACACACAGTTAAGGTTGTGGAACAGACATGGATAAAAAAAAAAAAACAATGATGACTTGGCTTCAAACAGGAAAAGAACAGTGATCTCACATGTCAAAGTCCTGGGTATTGCTTACCCATCCATCCATCCCCAACCCCCAAACGTGGACTTTGTGACTATGGATCATAATAAGCTGCTGCTCAGATGAGCTCTTTTTGTTTTCAGTAGGACAGTCTCTTGATTTACATTTCTATTGTTTTTGTACATGGAATGGAACGCTCTTTGTTAAGTGATGTTTAATGAAAAATTAGTGATAGTGTTCAGATTAAGAAATATCAAAATAAAACTTAAGTAAGACACAAGCACAAAAGAATTCAACAATTGATTTGTGTAATTGATCTGACAGGTTTTATCATCATCTTACTCCTCTCTTGTGTCTTACATTCATCTCATCTGGCTGAAATGTTCATGAAAGTACATTTTAATTTCCATATTTTCTCTTTGCTTTTTACTTATGTTGTGTTTGTTGTTTGTCGCATGCTTATATACAGATGGTTTGGTGAAGAAATGATGATAGAATGACATTCATTATAAATGACATGCATATTCACAAAACTTGTAGAAACCACCTCTGCCTCATTTTAGATTAAATGTGAGTTAAAGAGCATAACTCAGCTAAATCAATCAAAATTTACTTCCTTAAACTTCCACCCATAAACAAAATTTTAGGAAACACTATTAACTTCTACAATCAATCGTTATTGGGAAGCGGGGCGCAGAACATGTTGCCAACCATAATAAATAAGACTTATATACTAGCTTTATATTATCCTCACTGTTAATATTTGGAAAATATTTGTACAGTTTCTAGTACTTCTTATTCTATTCTAGTTGGCTGGTTACATTCTCTATTGTTTACCTGGCTGAATTTTACTTTTCACAGCAGCAAAATCCTCATATCTACACAGTATTAATAGTTTTGAACTTTAATTAACTTAAATTGTAATTTAATTTACATTAATTACTCTACTGGTGATCTGTTTATGTTGCATGTGACGGGCTTGTAATTAAGAATTATGCCTCTTTCCTGTGAATAACCTCACAACTGAATGAGTAAAGGTAATAGATCTTTCCTTCTTCAGCTTCACTGGATGTCCTTAATTCTGACTCGTTGTTGTTCCTGAGAAGCTTTTTCTTTTCTTTTGCATTTTGCTCCTATGTTTCTCACATATGTCAGACATCCTGTTCACCTTGCCCTGAGCACAGTTTTTCACGGTATATCGACTTTTTAAGGTATATGCATATATTTTCAAACAAGATACAGGATGAGACGATACCGTTTATATCAATATAGTTTGATGTTGAGTTATATAATCCGTTTCTTCCGTAAAGCCATGCCAGTGTTTGCATCTCTCCTCTCTCATACTCTCCACGCAACCCCGCCCCCACTCTCCCTCTGTGTCTACGCACAAACCCCACCACCCACCAGTTCTCCTGCAACATGGAGGGAGACACAGCGCCAGTCCACACTGCCAAAGATAACTGTAATTGTACTGTATTTTAATCCGTCTGTCACTTTTGTTGAAAACAACTGAGGGCACATTCTCAGAGACAGGAGCATTTCCCATACATAGGCTCTACTAGGTAGATTAAGACCTGCCCAGGTAGATTTAGACCCGCCTAAATAGATTAAGACCCGCCCAGGTATATTTAGACCCGCCTAGGTAGATTAAGACCAGCCCAGGTAAATTTAGACCCGCCTAGGTAGAGTTAGACCCGCCCAGGTATAATAAAACCCACCTAGGTAGAGTTAGACCCGCCTAGGTAGTTTAAGACCCGCCTAGGTAGATTAAGACCCGCCCAGGTACATTTAGACCCGCCTAGGTAGATTAAGACAGGCAGAGGTAGATTTAGACCAGCCCAGCTAGATCAAGATCCGTCCAGGTACATTTAGATCTGCCTAGGTAGATTAAGACCCGCCCAGGTATAATAAGACCCGCCCAGGTAGAGTTAGACCCGCCTAGGTAGATTAAGACCCTCCCAGGTAGATTTAGACCCGCCTAGGTAGATTTAGACCCGTCTCGGTAGATTAATACTTGCCCAGGCAGAGCAAAATCACTGAGTTTTAACTAAATCTTACATTAGAATGGCTTATTTCCCTCTTTTTAAACTAACTAATGTTTGGCCAAACAGCTGTCTGAGACACGTGCACTGCAGTAACAGAGTGGGGACTAGATGCTTCTCTGTGCACAGCTGCCTAGCTACGTCTACCGACAGCCTACATGTGAAACATTTAGGGAACATCGGTAGATTGCAGCATCTACCCACAGTCTGCACGTGAGACTTTTAAGGGGCATCTGAAAATTGTAGCTACAGAAAAGACCCTGGAAAAAAAACCCTTACACTCTGCCCCTCTAAAGGGCATCAGTTTCTGATGCATGAGAGTCAGACGCTGCCCCATCCACCACCACAAGTAAATTCTCAACCTGTGGGAAACACTGGATGGGCCTATTTTTATATTATATATGTAAATTATATATTAATAATATTGATATAATATCTATAATTTTTTTTATGTTTTATGTTTTGCAGCTTCATATTGTCAAACAGGAAAACAAACCCTGTCTATGCATTTTATTTTGATCACAGTCTGTTCTAATAAAAGTGCTTGTGACATCTCGCATTTGGTTCTGACTTACAACTGAACATTCAGGCCACTTTGTAGAAAGTACCGGGATGTATATCGTCTATGGCTATTCAGATGAGAGATGATTTTTGGTCTATATCACCCAGCCCTAACATGCAGTAGTACATACTTTATCATTTGAAAAAAGGTGAATCAAAGTCGCTGTTTGACATGTGTATGACTGTGTCATCATACATGCACATGTGTTAAAACAGTCTTTAAAACACGCAGCTATCTAATGGGCAACCAGTGCATACAGGAGGGATCAAAATAGATGCCTGGAGCTGACATCAAACTCAGGACTTTTTATATAAACATTGTGCCTTAACCACTTCCCCACAGGACTCACAGGTCTAGACAAGACACAGGTGTGAATACCCCCATAGATAAGAGGGAAGCAATTTTAGCACAGACAGGGAATATGTAGTAAAGAAGAGTTACAAAGTATAAAGAGCTGCATTGATTTTACTTTTGGAATTCAGACAGAACGTTTTCTGAAATGCATACTGTATTTAAGACCATGATAAATAAAGTAAGATATGAAGAAAAAAAAAAATCCCTCCCTTTGTCTGTCTCTCTGTCTTCTTCTCTCTCTCTCACTCCGCTCCCTGTTCCCCGTTCCTCTCATGCACCAGGTGCCAAATATCGCACAAGCACACAGCTCTTTCCGTAAATATTCTGTCTGAATGAAGATCTAAGAAACATTGACGTAAAAGACATCTGCACTCAGTTGTCAGTTTATTAGATGCTAAATCTAATTCCACAGCAGTCCTGTAATAAATCCTCCTCCGTGAAGGTTCTAATGCCCAGGGTTTGCTGAAACTGTTTTACTGACATGCTGGTTTCACTGAATGATCGGTGTGGAGGCTGCAGTCTGTGCTGCTGTTGAACAGAACTGCGTTATAAAGAGAGGTGCTTCTGTTATGAAGCCTACACTCATTGATGTGAATGTGGTGGAAATATAATAGGAACCCCTGTGCTAATGTAGTACGATTTATAAGCACCACAAACTGAAAGCTCCAAAATGACCATGGTTATAATGTTCAGTTTTTATTGAAATTGTTTTAGAGAGGTGTTGATTCAGCTGTAGGACGTAGTTTGGGGTGCTGATAAATTGTACGGTTATACAGTTGAATCTCTGCAACAATTTCAGTAAAAACTGAAATGTATAACCTTCATGAAGAAGGATTTATTGCAGGACTGTTGGATTAGACTGACTTAGTTTTAGCTAAGTGTTCCTAATAAACTGACGTAGGAAACCTATAAGCCTATCACTTTAAAAGATAAATGAAGCCATCAGTATTATGTATTCCATGTCTGAAAAGGCCCTAAGAGATGGAAGAGCTTATGTCAATAGTCTTAATAATTACTAGTCTTCGGCAGAGTTACGCAAGTCAAGTAAGTTAACCAATTGTTGAGTGAAGTCAACACTCAACAGATTCAATCCATCACCACACTGTTGTCTGCTGAGCCGCAGAATGAATGATGCTCACCTTTCAATCTGCTACGTTACTGACTGTACTGACAAACGACAGCTGGCTGGCTAGCTTACATAGCAAAAAGATGTGGTAAGCATGAGTGACATGACTGCTGTCAGGGACAGGGTTATGTTAGGGTTAAATTGAAAAGGGGGGAAATGATGGGGTGATTGTTTATTAACTTTCCAGCAACTTGTTTCACAAACTAGTTAGCAATTTACTGTGAAGACATCGCTTTACTCCGCACCACCTTCAGCTCAGGTGCGCTGCTACTCTGCTACATGTGCTGCAGACAGTGCTGCTAGTATTGTAAACAATGGAGTCAGAGCGCGCTCTGCTGGACAAGCTATGTGATGACACCCTTTCCAAAATACCCCAAGCATCCTTTTCTTCATTATGTTCAGAGAAAAAAAAGAAAGAAAGTTTTTATATCAGCGCGTATCAGACAACATATATGCTGATACCAATATATCTGTGACAGGCCAATATTGGCTGATAAAATCAGCCGAACAATGTATTCGTTTGGGGTCTAGATGATACTGATTTAAAAAACCAGGACTCTGTAGTGCCCCCGAACACAACAACGGTCTGCTCTCAACTGCATTATCACATGACCATCACATAACTTGATGGCAGGAATAATACAAAACACATGCTGAAAGATTATCTTTGCAATTTATATTGTACACATGGAACTAAAACCTTCAAAACCTTGCTAATAAAGAAAAAGAGTCTAAGAGAGAATGTGAGTGGAACAGTTTCATAGCTCTGTCAGGTCTGGGTCTGTTATTGTGTGTCTACGGTAAGTGTGACCCAGTGGACACAGGGTTCTAGCTGCTGGGGCTGTCAAATATTTTAACCCAAACATTACAGAGCTGTAAGTCCATTCCAAACTCTCAGTGCAGCTCTTTCCTAAGGTCTAAGGGCCCCCACTTCTCAGAAGTTACAACCAGCACTCTTGTGCCCGGACGAAGCTCAAATATGTGTAGCCCCAGAGCATGGCCACTGTCAGGCTTTTCGACTCCTCGGCTGCCCTTGAGTGTTTTTAAAACACTCCAATCAAAATGTGAATACATCTGTAGCTGTACTAAAACACAATATAGAACTTCACAGATAGATCAAAAGCTTGTCATTCCAAAGCTTTCAGGAACTAAAAACAGTATTGATGTCATCCAGTGGACTTTGAAGGGTTTCATAAACTTCTAGTTGTGAACTGACCAAGGGCCAGACTATTCAGAGAGTTCAGTTTCCAAAAAAATGAAAACACTGTGTTACATGAAGTAACGTTTCCGTGTTTTGATTCAACAAATCTCTGTTGCTCATCTCTTTGTCAAAAACATTAAAGTACAGGCTACATATGATTGGACAGGGACCTGCATATATCAATTCCCTGTTGATCACTTTCTCAATGTCATCTTCATCTTCCCTTTCACCTACCATCTCCAGATTTAGGTGTTTCGACATAATTACTGAAACTGGCTAATTCAGTTCACTTTGAGTTGTTTTCAGTGTATGGCAGTATCATAGCACCAGAATACGACAAGCTTCCCCTACCCACTCTGGTTTTTATTCCCTAGTTAATTTTTTTTAAATAAAATCTTGTAAAAAAATGATGTATCTTTGTACTGCATGTACAAGTGATTTTCCATCTGTATCTGTAAATGGCTGCATTGTGTAGTGTCTAACTGCACTCTGTGTTGTATATCTGTCTGTAACATACTAAAGGCTTGTCTGCACAGGAGGCATTTCAGCCATGTTTTTCAGTCGTCTGTCTCTCATGTCAGATGGAACAAATAGGCATCTATCTATTTTAATCAATACAGCTGTCCACACAGCAGTTCACAGCAGCTTAAATGAAACCTGAAGCGAATTCTTAAGGTTCAAATCTATTTTCATCCATTTTGCGATTATACAGTTAGGTCCATAAGTATTTGGACAGTGACAAAGTTTTTGTAATTGTTCCTCTGTACACCACCACAATGGATCTGAAATGAAGCCATCAAGATGTGATTGTGTTTAGACTTTCAGCTTTAATTAAAGGGGTTTAACAAAATTATCATATTAACTATTTAGGAATTACAGCCATTTTTATACATAGCCCCTCATTTTCAGAGGTTCAAAAGTAGCATAAACCAGCATAATTATAAACATAAGGATTGTTTTAATACTGGGAGGAAAATCCTTTGCAGCCAATGACTGCCTGAAGACTCAGGCATTGAAGAATATTCCATTTCTTTGCCTTGAGAAGCTCTTGGGTTGCTTTCGCAGGATGCTTTGGATCATGAGGCATTCCTTTCCTTCTCCATCATTCTGCTACAAGTTAATCTTGATTTCATGTGTCCAAAGAATCTTGTTCAGAACGAGGCAGGCTATTTTAGAGAGTTTCTGGCGAAGTCTAATCTGGCCTTTCTGTTCTTGAGTCTTACCAGTGGTTTTCACCTTGTGGTAAACCTTTTGTATTTACATTCATGAAGGCGTCTCTTGATTGTAGACTTTTACAATGATACGCCTGCCTCCTCTAGATGTTATTGACCTGGCCTGTTATTGTGAATGTTTTTTTCTTCACCAAGGGAAGAATTCTGCAATCATCCACTTTAGTTGTCTTTAATTATTACTGTTGTTTATGGGGTGCCTTGAGTCTACTTGTGTTTATGACAAGTATCAGGAAAAACAAAGGAACATTGATGGTTCTTACTGCCTACACGCTGCTTCTGTCTCTATTCCTTCAACAATGGTTCCCTCCTGTGGCTGCATCTGACACTACACATATATTTATGCAAATACCAGAGGGAAACCTGAGGCATTACAGAGGAACTATGAGACCTCAGAACATTTGGATTTAACTTCTGTTCCATGAACCACTGCCATAAGAAAGATCCCCTTAGTAGAACTATTTTTTACCTGGAGGCCAGAGGTGGTGAAGCAGGGGACCTCAAACTTGACACTGATAGGAGGCTTGCCTTCTTTGTCCTCTGCTTCCACACTGGGCAGGCTGAAGTGGGCCCTCATAAGATATTCTTTACCACCCTGAAATTCGCCAGGACACAGTGGAGAAGTTTAAAGACTGTATTTGCTGGGTTTACTGTGTTCTTAACATTCAGTATAGAAAGCATAAATCAACCGATGGTCTTGCAATAGTTGGATGCATGACCCAAAATGATATTTAGAACACTACTTATTACCCAATCTATCTGTACTAAATAATCAAGCTATGTCTATTGCTGTCATGGTGCACTATTTTCGTTGATTGTATTGACTGTCAGTGAAAAGCAAAATGAGTTGTTGACTTACAGGGAAGGATTTGATGGACAAGATTATCACTGTTCTCTTGGATCCCACTTGACGCGACCGACAGTGGTCTTAAATTTAAGTGAGTCAGTGTCAGTGGGGACCGGGATACGTATCTCTATGTTGTTAGCTGTAGACCTCCTCTTGAACCGACTCTTGGCCTGTTGGACAGGAGGAGAGGGCTGAGAAGACAGACTGACAGAGAGGGACTGTATGATATACATGACAAACTTTAATAATAAAATAATAAAATTGTAGGATCGGTTTATTCTCATTATTATAATAGCCATTATATTTTAATTAATTATAATAGCTCCTTGCTCCTGATTTATGAAGGAAAAAAAGCTTATTTAATCACACTATTTACCACCCAGTAAAAGCATGTTTTAATTTAGGCAGTAACATAAAAATTTGTTTTAAATCTACCTGGTTTGCATCTGCCTAAGTAAATCAGGGGTGAGTCTTTATTTGTATCGCAAAACTGAGGATCAAGACGTACCTACCGAGCAAACTCTCCCGTTCTCTGCTATGACTGTCTTAAACAAAGAATTCCTAATCGTTATATTGTCATTAATCCTTTTTCACTATGTCTCAACCTCCACATTTAACCCCCCCGTTGTCACCGTCCATTGCAATTGTTCACTGTAGACATTATCATATGCAAATTCAGTAGACGTTGCCCAGCCCTTTTATAAAGTGCTTCACAAGTAAAAGACTGTGTAAAACCATTGAAACAAATAATAACAATTACAAAGCAGACTGATGGGACACGAGAACTAATAACAACTAATAAAACAAGGAACCTAAAATAGTATATGAACAGTAGAGTTATCAAAAGTTAACCTTTTTATGAAAGCCTGTTAAAAGGGAGTTTTTCCTTGCCACTGTCGCCAAGTGCTTGCTCATGGGGTAATGTTGGGTCTCTGTAAATATAACTATAATGAGTATAAATAGAATTGACTTGAATTGAATTTGAAAGTGTCTCTGACTGACTTAGTGAGCGCTTAAGTTACACAATTGGTCAGCTGGCCGAATGTTTCGAGTTTCCCCATTGGCTGTTGTTGTTGCTACATTTACCTACTTTTCAGATCTGTATAGCTCTCCTCTTTTAGCTCTCTTCTTTTCACGAAAGCACCTAACAAATCCAGTGGCATTTTGGAAAACCTTACTTTCAATAGAAGAGAGTCGCCAGTATTGCCACAAGGCAGGGCTTTTATTAGCTGTCCACTTCTGCTTATGCAAATTTTTTGGGGTAAAGTCAAACAACTAGTTATTTAACTACCAAGCTGTTAAATGTACTCTCAGTCAGACCTTTTTTTATTTTGCTTATTTTTGTCAGTCGCATTACAATCAATGTCTCAGAACTATAAGTAATGTTAGCGACAGTAAACCATGCTCACATAACATAAGCTATGCTAAAAAGATTTTAACAAACACTACTTCATTAAAAGTTCTGCATAGATAATGTTCCATAAATTCTGTTAATGAGCAACATGCCAGGTACTTACTGGGTAAGGAGGAACTTCCCGTTCCAATCAAAATGTATCTTTGGCAAGTATCACACCAAAAAAAAAAAAAAAAAAGTAAACACTTTTTGGAGCAGCTAAGTCTTTCAGTTCTTGTTTGGGGATTTTCACTCATTCTTACTGCAAAAGGCTTCTAGTTCTGTTAGATTCTTGGACAGTCTTGCATGCACTGCTATTTTGAGGTCTACCCACAGATTTTCAATGATGTTTAGGTGGAGGGACTGTGGGGGCCATGGCTAAACCTTAAGCTTGGGTTTCTTGATTTAGTCCATTGTGCATTTTGAGGTGTGTTTAGGATCATTTTCCTGTTGTAGAAGCCATCCTCCTTTCCTCTTCAGCTTTTTTACAGAATGTGTAACGTTTGCTCCCAGAATTTACTGGTATTTAATTGAATCCATTCTTCCCTCTACCAGTGAAATGTTCCCTGTGCCACTGGCTGCAACACAAGCCCAAAGCATGATTGATTCACCCTCATCCTTAACAGTTGGAGAGGTGTTCTGTTCATGAAATTCTGCTTCTTTTTTCTCCAAACATACCTTTGCTCATTGTGGCCAAAAAGTTCTATTTTAACTTCATCAGTCCACAAGACTTGTTTCCAAAATGCATCAGGCTCCTTTAGGTTCCTTTGAAAACTTCTGACGCTGAATTTAGTGGTGAGGACACAGGAAAGGTTTTCTTCTGATGATTTTCCATGAAGGTCGTATTTGTGCAGGTGTTGCTGCAAAGTAGAACAGTGCACCACGGCTTCAGAGTCTGCTAAATCTCCCTGAAGGTCATCTGCAGTAAAACAGGGGTTCTGAGTTGCCTTTCTAGCAATCCTACCAACAGCTCTCTCTGAAAGTTTTCTTGGTCTTCCAGACCTCAACTTGACCTCCACCGTTCCTGTTAACTGCCATTTCTTAATTATAGTACGAACTAAGGAAACGGCTACCTGAAAACGCTTTGCTATCTTCCTATAGCCTTCTCCTGCTTTGTGGGCATCAGTTATTTTAATTTTCAGAGTACTAGGCAGCTGCTTGGAGGAGCCCATGGCTGCTGATTGTTGGGACAATGTTTGGGCTGTCAGAGTATTTATAAAGCTTTGAAACTAGCATCACATGGCCTTTCCTAATGATGACTGTGAACAAGCCACAGCCCTAACAAGCTAATTAAGGTCTGAGACCTTGATGAAAGTTCTCAGAGTTCATATCTCTTGGGGTGCCCAAACTTTTCTATGACGCTCCTTGGCTTTTTTCACTCTTAGATTGTACAAAACAAAAATAATACACTAAGTTACACTATTGACTTGTAGGTCAAAATGTAGACTTAGGTCATATAATTGACTAAGTCTACTATGACAAAATTATGATAGGCATTTGAGTTGAAAAGTTTGACCTTTGGATCTTTTCAATCCCAAGTATGAGATCGCCAGGCAGAATTTGGACTCACCGGGAGTATTTTTATTTTTAGAATTCCTACATTTTCATTTGTTTTCTTTTTCTGGTGGAAATGGGACTCCATTCCAAACAACATATTTTAAGCAGATGCATGTCTTCACTTTTTCAATTCTGGAAAAATGGCACAAAAAAAAGATACCACCTACACTGGAGTATGGTGATGCTGAACTAGGTCATCAGTTATGTACATTCCATACTTATTAATGGTTGCAGAACAAAATCCAGCTGCAAAAGATAAAGAATCCACTACTCTGACGGATGACAAAAGTGTTGTTCACTGAATATCGCCTTTTCCTTCAACATCTACACGTAATCAAAGAAAAGGCACATTTGAGAGTCAGAGTTGTTTTTATTTAGGTTATGTCCCTATGGTGATTTCATATTTATTACTTTTTGTTTTGAGGGATTTATTTTAATACTAAAACTAAATGACAGACTTACATATTTCCATCGAAGTAGTCATTACATGGAAAAGTATAACCATAATCAACAGTGAAAAACCAACAACCAAAGCCACCATACCTTATTCTGTTTTTTTTTGTCCTAAAAAAGTCAGTTCACATAAATGACAAAAATCATTCCACTTACTCCTAGTGATATCTAGAATATATAAATCTTCAGTTTTATTTGCAGAAGCTACGATAAATTCACCAATAAGATCTTTGACACCACCCACAGTGAGCAGTTTTCATCAGGACTATTCATTCAGCAGAAAATACTTCCATTAGAAAAATCTAGATTAGTGAGTAGATGTCATTTCTGGAAGAAAAACATTGCTGTTGAGTTTTATAAAAGATTTTTTTTTTTTTTTAATTATCTTCAAAATCCTCAGCAAATAAAACTGAAATCATTTTATGGAGACACAATGAGGGGCAAATGATATTTTTTTCTGAATCGGTTGAACTAATGTGAAAACTGTGCGAAACCCAAATTAAAATAATTAACAAACTTCAACAAACTTTAACAAACCCCATTCAATTATTGTCATGTCTGTATAAATGAAAGAGGTCCACTCACTTTCAAAACAGCATTTGACTTTTTTGTACTCTGAATTTTTTCTCAAAATTTGTCACATTTATTTTCTGTAGCTATCTTAAATGTTAAGGCAAAATATAAGTCACCTTTCTATTATCAGTCTATACACTGAAGGAAGTCTGAGACTCTTTTTTAGAGACTGTTAAAAAATTTCAAATCCAAAACACTAGGAGTGGAAAAACTGTGTGAGCAAAAGTGAGTGCTACATTACACTGTGTCCAGTGTCCTTGAAGACTGCTGAATTAAAAATCCTGGCTGAGCTCTGCACTGTTACGAGTGTTAATGCTCACTGTTCCATCTGCAATGTGATGCTTACTGCTAGGACACACCCATCCAAGCTCTTAAACTGAGCAGAGAGCAAAAAGGCTTTGCACTTTTTCACAACCTTTACAAGTGTGGTGGTACTTTGTATGTTATTGTCACTCTGGTTTCTGCGGAAAGAGGAAAGATTTGGGACTGCTGACTAAACTCCTGGTCCGAAAACAGACAGATCTGAAAAGCCGATCTGAAATTCCAATCCTTGGTGGAGGTGGTGACGGGGAAGATGTTGTTTGACGCCATTTGAAGACATCAGTCAGTTGAAGGGGCCTCCTGAGGTTCCCGATTCACTGAATCAAGAAAAGAAGGATGAGATCAGTTAGATTTTGTTTAAAGATTATAGTACTCTATGTAGCATGGTAATCTCATCTTGTTTCATAAAAATTGCATCAATTCCAGAGGTATAAAGATAAAGTGAATTCCAATACATTTTCATATATGTCTAGGCTTTGAACACAATATGACCCCTACAAACAAAATATCCAGAAAAAATATTGTCTTTTCCTTGTGCCAAAACAGTAAGAGAAACTGGCTTATCATGGCAGTTAAATGTGAGCGATATGGAATTCCATTTCATATCCAACATAGAAGTCAGTGTATGCACCTTCCTCTCGTGCCTTCATGCGAGCGACAAAGTTGTAGCTCTTGTTCCTGCGATAGTTCTCATAAGGGTCATCCAACGACACACCCACACCTTTGTACTGGTCCCATTTATCCCTGACATCTCCTCCTTTGATGGGGTCCTGGATGCCCTGTTCTTTTGCCCCCAAACCACCTGAACCACTCCAGCCTACAGCAGACAGGACAACACAAGAAGAATGGAAGGAAAGCTAGAAATCACTGCATACAGTATGTGGTTCATTTTACTTTGGTGTAAAGTTCCCAAAGAGTCAGTCCAATTCATAGGCAGTTAAAACGTATGAAATAAAGAGAAAAAAGAAAGCGCATACCCATCTTCATCAGGAGCTGATGGCCCTTGTTCTCCTCCCCTAGCCTGGTATCTGTAGACAGTTTGGAGGGAGGACCACCCAACACTGATGTGGAGCTGTTGAGAGCAGGAGAGGTGGTCATCTATACTACAGTTAAGAGTCTTTTATATTAGCACCTCAGAGCAGTAAGGGGGACTTACGGAGGAGAGGAGCTACGGGATTTGGGGCCACGGCGTCTCTTGGTGGGTGAACGTGAACGGGATCTGGATCTGGAGCGAGAGCGACTCCGAGATGATCTGGATCTACTCCTGGACCTATAGAGAGGTGGATTAAAGTACGTAGTATGCCAGGATTAAAACACATCAAGAAGAAAGCTGGAAGAATTATTTACTCTGCTCATATGGAGCGTGGAAGCCACTGAATCTGACTCAGTGTAGCAGCACATTAACACAGCCACTTCAGCTACACATGTAAAACAGAAAAAAAATAGACTTGAAGGGTATATATGCTTTTGGTCACAAGTGAAACACACGCCATTACATGGCCAGTGTAGACAGCTGTATTAATTAAAACATAAGCATGTCTGTCAGACACCCATGACATGGATAACTCTAAAGCGTGTAGATAAACCATTGTTCTCCCTCTCAAAAACTTCCCAATGCAGGAAAGTATCCATTGTCACAGGTTCTTCCTGTATCAGCGCTGACAGGGACATGAATTCAGAATAAATGTTAAAGAAAAATCAATAATTTCAACTCTGCTTCCTGCATGTCTGTCCCACAACTGCTTATTTCACTTTCTAACGAACAATAAAAATAGTTGGTCCCTCCCTATGCACAAGTAGAGTTCATTACTATTTTGAAAAGATTTCCATGGGTGTTTCTGAATATGATTCCTCATGATTTAAGAGATCACATTCCAACATACATACAGTAATGTACAAAAGTTTTAAACACTTCAAATGTTTAGTTGTTTTTCTTATCCATCAGGCAATACCATCAGGGAGGCGTCTGATCAGTCCCAGATTCATTCCGCAGCAGGACGGGTGCAAACACACAGCCAGAGTCAAAGAACTATCTTCAGTGATAAGAAGAAACAAGGAGTTCTGCAGCAGATGTTCTAGCACACCAAAGAGCCCTGATCCTAACATCATGGGGTCAGACTGGGATTACATGAAGAGGCAGAGGACACTGAGACAGCCTAAATCCAGAGAACTTTGGCAAGTTCTCCAAGATGCTTGGAAAAACCTACCTGCGAAATTTCTACATCAATGTAGATTTGATGTGCGAAACCTACCTTGAGAAATTGTGCACAAGTGTACCGAGGAGAACTGTTTTAAAGGCAAAGTGGGGGTCACAGCAAACACTGATTCGGTTTAGTTTCTTTCTCTGTGTTTCTTTTTTGATTGACGTTCATCGGTAACTAAAAATTATTCATTCCATTATTTTGAAAGCCTCCTCACTTTACATTTAGTGCCTAAAACTTTTATACAATACTCTATGTACATATCAGCATAAAGGTATCAAACAGATGTCTGTGTGATATGTGTGTTTGCAGACCTGGACCGTGAGTAGGAGCGGGAGCGGCTGTGGGAGCGGGAACGAGATGAGCGGGACCGTGTCCTGGAGGACTTTGAAGAGCGAGAGCTGGAGCGAGACGAAGACCTCCCTCTGCTGCGAGAGTGACTCCTGGAACGACTGCCTCCACGACCACTGGAAAGAGTGTGGCATACAGGGAGGGGGGAGGTTGACAGGTACAGGTGGGGGGTATTAAATTGACATCATTAACATGTGGGTCAGGTGTCTCCATCCCTTAATACAGAGCAGTGACACCCCCCCTACAAAGGATAAGGAAGACTTCTGGAGAAGAGGAAGCTCACCTGTTGCGTTTCTCCTGTCCCTTTTTCCTCCTGGCTCTCATCTTGGCCCTGAAGAACTCATACAGGCCGTTCTGCTCCCAGCCTTCACTAGTGGAGGAACAAACCACAGCCAGCTGTAAACTCTATGACCTGAGCAATTTCTATCAGAACTACATAGATGCTGCTTGAGGTAACTGCTGCTGCTACACAACTACTGAAGACAACCTGGTGGTTCCATGGTGCTCTTTTGCTAGCTACTGATATGCTGTCATTTCTCAAACTGCTTTGTAATGAAATCATAAAATACGAACGCATAGCTGGAAAAAAAAAGCCTAATTCTGACTGCCTAGCATAGCTAATAAAGGCAATGCAAATACAAATGGAGAACTTGACAAGACGAAATACGGGACTGGAAGGCCAACAGTGAAAAGTAGGCCCCATATGACTGCTGTAGAGTTGGTTCCCAATAAATCCGTTTCATTTGGGATCCGGTTCAAGGTTGAACTAACCCTAACCCTTTCTCCTTGCTCTTTTTTCTTTGCAATATCTTAAACATTTTTAACCCACCACAGACTGTTGCAACTTCAAATTACAAATATTGCCTGTTGCAGATTATATCAGCAGTAGATAATTAACATTAATTGCTAGAGATATTTGCAAAAAGGCAAAAACAAAACTTGGCTATTATCTAGTTAATGTGCTCTCTACAAGCCAGTGTCTGTTCTTAGCCAAAGATCATTTGTTAATTATACTTAGAAATGTCAGTGTGGGATAGGAAAAGACTTGGGTTCAATAAGCTACAGTGGCCACTCAGGACAAAGCTGGCATTCAGGTAAAACTAATCAACATAAATCTAAAAACACTCAATGCATCAAACAGAGTTCTCTCTGTGTTTTCAGCCATTCACAGTGAAATGCTCAAATGACAGAAAGCTGTTAAATCTCTGCCTTTCATTCAGCTAACAACAGCCACTTGTAACTAAAGTGATTAAATTCTGATACACTACCCAAATTACAATTTAAATTTTTGTATGATCCCTCATGCAGACGGAGTGCCTGGAGTACCTGTTTCTAGGCCGATCATGGGATGGAGGGCTGTAGAAAGCTTCAACAGCAGCAAGCAGACGATCACTAGGTGGCATGGGTGGAGGCAGTCGGATGTCTTTAGGGTCCAGAGGTTTATAATCACAGTCCTCAAGCTGAGCAAAAGACAGTACAAGAAAGATCATGAGACATGCAGGTTTTTCTGCTTTGGGTAACGGAGTCTAATGCGCCAATTCTAAAACTGTGCTGATAGTGGATAATTCTTTTCTTATTTTTTAAAACTACAGTACTCTGAAAGAATTGGATGGGCCTATTTCATTATTATAATCTGCGGTATTTGGAAATTTCTCCGTCATTAGTTACTTGCAGTCTTAATTAAGTCTGTTTTCCAACTTGTTTTAAAAAGTACTCTGTAAACTACTTCCATAGTCTTGGATCTTAACCATTCTGTAAGCCACTGTGGCAGTGCTGTCTCAGTCTTTGCCATTGTTCTTCTCTCCTCTAGTAACATTCAATTAATGCCTTTCTTCTAGCAAAAAAGAAATGTCATCACCTGAGAAGTTTAAACAGCAGATAACATTCTAAATACTTTTTCATGCATACGTCCTCAAATCAGAAGCAACTGCCTTACTTTGACCAGTGGAGCCATGAGACCAGCTGGCAGGTCAAAGTAGGGTACGTTTGGCACAAGACTTGGGTCATCTTGGACTGGATGCTGCCGATGTCGCATGTGGGGTGAATGGCCATTGAAGCCATGGGGGGGTGGTCCAAAATCCGGGTGCTGGCTCCCACCCCACGGAGGATGATCAGCCCCCATACCTGGGGGAGGGAGCCTCTGATTGGGATGGTGGTGGGGAGGAGGACCTGGCATGTCTAGCAAACAAAGTTGGATATTTTTAAAATACAGGAGGAAAGTTATTCATTAAATTCAATTATAGGCGCAAAACCAGTTAGTTTTACAGATGTATTTGAGTAGAGTTACTTATTAATCACTTTGTCTCTCTGCACTCACCTCCAGGATATTCTCCCTGGGCATAGTCAAAGCGGTGCGGGGTGTACGGCGGCCTGTCGTAGTGGTGTCTGGGAGGAAAGTCATCCTGCATAAATCGTGGCGGGAAGCGTCCAAAACTGTGTGGTGGTGGAGGGGGCTGGTTGAAAGGAGGTGGCTGCTGGTGGGGAGGGAAGGGTCCTCTGAAATGGGGGGGTCTCTGTAAAAATTAAAGTTAAAGACAATACAGTCATTCATGTAAAAGAGCAACATTGTGTCCTTTCCACAACAGCAAAAAGTTGAAATTAGAGTTCAGACCAGGATATACTGTAATTACTGATGATACATGTAGAGCATGCAATACAGTAAAACTGCTAAAAGAAAACAAAGCAAAGGAAGTCAAATCACAGTAATCATCTACCACATGCCTGCATGCGTGGAGGAAATGGGGGCTCCCTCTGGCCCCAGGGAGGCTGGTCAGGCTGGTTCCCCCATGGTGGCTGCTGGTCATATGAGTTCCAAGATGGAGGGCCTGGTTCAGATCCACCTGGACCGCTCCAGGGGCCTCCTTCTCTGGGTGGACCTCCACTCCAGTTCCCTGGGTCCCTCTGGTCATTCCACATCCCCTCATGGCTGTTCCATGGAGGGCAAGGAGGTGGAGGCTGGTTTGGGTCAAAAGGAGGCTGGGGGGAGAAAAATTCAGAAAGCAGATGCAGATCAGGAGGAGTCCCCTGAAGGGGGCAGGACTGAACCTACCTCAGGGGATGGAAGCTGCTGTAAAACAGGGAACAGGGGAGGGGATGAGGCTGGACTCAACAAAACAAGATCAGCTGTACTACAGACACTAGGAAAATATTTTCCACTTACAAAAGCCTCCCCTTGAAAGCCTGTGAGTGCTTAGTTCCCTTTTCTCAATATACACAATCTCCCTTGGTCTGAACACCCACTCTCATGGATTCTATTACTGTTGCTTTGCGTTATGCTATACCAATGTGCAACCCAGCTCTATCTATCCTTCCCACCAGGTGACCCTACTGTCTCAGTGTAGATCACAAGTCTGCAAGAAATCTGGATATCATGACTGATGCTCAAGTAACTTTCACTGAGTATGTTGTATCTGTCACTCGGTCAAGTCACTTCACAATATATTACATTAGCAAGATTAGGTCTTATGTTTGAGCTCAACTCCCTTTGCGGTAATTTCTTGCCTTGACTACTGCAACATCCTTCTGACAGGACAGCCAGCATGCACAATAAAACCTCTGTAAATGGTCCAAAATGCAGCAGCACATCTGTTCAGCTCATGTCACTCAACGTTTCATTACACTCCAATGGCTCCCTGTTGCTGCTCACATTAAAATCAAATCACAAATGCTCACCTATAGTGAGGTCACTACCACGGCAACCACCTACATGAAGTTCCTGAATGCATGCATTCAGGTTTATGAGGCCTTTCATTCACTATAATCTGCAAATGCACGATGAGTAGTCCTACTATAACTGTGAGGCAGGTAATCTCAATCCAAACTCTTCAATGTGTGGTGCCTCAGTGGTGGAGGTTGTTTAGCTCCACAGACTCGGTTGTACTAGCAGAATCCCTTTCGCCTACCTACCTCTTCCAAGAGCACATACCCACCTAATATACTCTTTCCCTCTCTGTCTCAATCCTTCTTTATCTTTGAAAAAAATTGCACCTGCAGCCTTGTGGAACGCGTGCCAGGTGGAACATGGAACTGAGTGTTCCTATTCTCAAAGGCCTCACCATGTTTAACGTGGCTTAGATTTTAAATGGTAAATGGACTACACTTATATAGCCCTTTTCTATCTTAACGGACAAAGTGCTTTACAGTTTTCCCCTCATTCACCTGTTCTCTCTCACACACACACACACACACACACACACACACACACACACACACACACACACACACACACACACACACACACACACACACACACACACACACACACACACACACACACACACACACACACTCCAACAGCCACGCAAGGTGCTGGTCTGCCCATCCAGAGCAACTTGGGTTCAGTGTCTTGCTCATATCAAACCACTAACCATGTGGTTAGTGAAAGACCCGCTCTACCTCCTGAGCAACAGTCACCCCCTGTACCCCCTTTATTATAGATTTGATATGCACTTTCACAAAAAGGTCCTGCAATATGGCAAAATTAATAAAAGAAAATGTAGGTGATGGAAAGCAAAAATGAGAGTGAAAGCAAAAAGTGCCTACAAAGACTCTAAGAGGGTATGCATACACACACACACACACACACACACACACACACACACACACACACACACACACACACACACACACACACACACACACACACACACACACACACACAAACACACACACAAAAACCCAGGTCTTTACCGGCTGGTTGGGGTTCCAGGGGCCCATGTGCTGGGGGTCATACCAAGCAGGCTTGTTAGAGGGGATATCTGAGGGTCCACTGGGGTTGCTGGGATCCTGTGGTCTGGAGGAAGCGCCATCAAACTCCCCTGGAGGAGGACCCGATATGGAAGGCTTCACATCCCCTACACACCGCACACACCAACACATGCAGGTCACATGCATGCCACAAACCTATACAGCAAAACTTAACAAGGTAAGAAGAAATTTTCCTCCAAACAGTTGAGGAATCTCCAGGTGCACACGAGTAAGACTTAACTGTTATGACCTATTATGCATTTCCTTATTTTCTGCCATGTACAGTATGTAATGTTACAATGTCAGATGTTTGTATCAAATGTGGCCAAAGTTTCAAATAATGAGGTAAACGTTTGAAAAAAAGTAATCCCTGTGAGACAAAAGCTCGGACATCAGACTAGGTATAGGCATTTAATGTAGTCCAGCATACAAATAACCAACGGTGCAGGTTTACTATATACTATATAGTATTTTACTATATATTTTTTTTAGTGCATTTCCCACACGTACAACTATTAATGGGCATATAAGGAAAAAAATTTATTTATGGATTGTGATTGAACTAATTGACATTGATTAATGGGCGTAATATTTACTGCACAGAGATGCTGAGGATGTTCCTGTTGTCCACTCTCATATTCCGGATCAGATTCAGGCTCGAACATGTACAGATGGATTCGAGAAGTTATTATTTCCAATCAATTATGCTCTCTTACTTAATAGCTTTACTGTTTGTTTTCAGAGCCTCCACACTGGTAAGAAGATGAGGCGGTGCTGACAAGCGCTTTGTGCGCTGCCCCTCGGCAGGCTTCCAGATGTTCCACCAATCATAAGAAAGTGGGCTTTTAAGGAGGCCTGAGCTAATATTGTCTGTTTCAGTTAGAGGCGCAACGAAGGGGCTGCATAACAAACAGTTTCAGATAAATAAGGACTTTTTTTTTTTTTTTAACTGTGAAACATGCATAGCTACTCTAGTGTAGTGTAAGTCCCAGAATAAAAAGCTGGAAATTAGCATAATAAGCTTTTAAACACCAATTTTTTATTTTAAGAAGAGTATGGCCATATTGTGTTAATATACAGCACCATAACATTTTGGTTTTGTCATAATGTAAACAATGAATCTGGTTCCATGTGTCATTCTGTGCCTCTGCTTGTGTCAAGTGAGTGTCTTCTCACCAGCTTGTGAGGTCATAGGTGGGACCTTTTCAGGCTCAGCAGGGGTAGCTAGCTGTGCTACAGGGGCAGGCTGTGGTTGCTGCTGTGGTGGTTGCTGCTGGGGTGGCTGCTGCTGGGGTGGTTGCTGCTGCTGCTTTAGGCTGCCAACAAACTCTTCATGTTGGGTCTTCAAAGCCTGGATCTGCTGCTGGAAGGCCAGCTGGATCGGCTGCACCACATAGCGTGCTCTGTTATCAGAGATGCCTGATAGAGAGGACAAAGGGGTCACAGTGTAATCAGTGAATGAAAATCAATACGGGCTTCATTTTCCTGAAACAGGTCGCACACACCAGCCAAATCTCCAGGTGCACACGAGTAAGACTTAACTGTTATGACCTATTATGCATTTCCTTATTTTCTGCCATGTACAGTATGTAATGTTACAATGTCAGATGTTTGTATCAAATGTGGCCAA
The DNA here is from genome assembly GCF_016859285.1 of Xiphias gladius. Classification (NCBI taxonomy): domain Eukaryota; kingdom Metazoa; phylum Chordata; class Actinopteri; order Istiophoriformes; family Xiphiidae; genus Xiphias; species Xiphias gladius. The sequence continues at coordinate 29,284,123 of NC_053405.1, read as the reverse complement.
AGTTTCAAATAATGAGGTAAACGTTTGAAAAAAGTAATCCCTGTGAGACAAAAGCTCGGACATCAGACTAGGTATAGGCATTTAATGTAGTCCAGCATACAAATAACCAACGGTGCAGGTTTACTATATACTATATAGTATTTTACTATATATTTTTTTAGTGCATTTCCCACACGCACAACTATTAATGGGCATATAAGGAAAAAATTTATTTATGGATTGTGATTGAACTAATTGACATTGATTAATGGGCGTAATATTTACTGCACAGAGATGCTGAGGATGTTCCTGTTGTCCACTCTCATATTCCGGATCAGATTCAGGCTCGAACATGTACAGATGGATTCGAGAAGTTATTATTTCCAATCAATTATGCTCTCTTACTTAATAGCTTTACTGTTTGTTTTCAGAGCCTCCACACTGGTAAGAAGATGAGGCGGTGCTCACAAGCGCTTTGTGCGCTGCCCCTCGGCAGGCTTCCAGATGTTCCACCAATCATAAGAAAGTGGGCTTTTAAGGAGGCCTGAGCTAATATTGTCTGTTTCAGTTAGAGGCGCAACGAAGGGGCTGCATAACAAACAGTTTCAGATAAATAAGGACTTTTTTTTTTTTTTTAACTGTGAAACATGCATAGCTACTCTAGTGTAGTGTAAGTCCCAGAATAAAAAGCTGGAAATTAGCATAATAAGCTTTTAAACACCAATTTTTTATTTTAAGCAGAGTATGGCCATATTGTGTTAATATACAGCACCATAACATTTTGGTTTTGTCATAATGTAAACAATGAATCTGGTTCCATGTGTCATTCTGTGCCTCTGCTTGTGTCAAGTGAGTGTCTTCTCACCAGCTTGTGAGGTCATAGGTGGGACCTTTTCAGGCTCAGCAGGGGTAGCTAGCTGTGCTACAGGGGCAGGCTGTGGTTGCTGCTGTGGTGGTTGTTGCTGTGGTTGTTTCTGTTGTGGTGGTTGCTGCTGGGGTGGCTGCTGCTGGGGTGGTTGCTGCTGCTGCTTTAGGCTGGCAACAAACTCTTCATGTTGGGTCTTCAAAGCCTGGATCTGCTGCTGGAAGGCCAGCTGGATCGGCTGCACCACCGCAGCGTACTCTGTTATCAGAGATGCCTGATAGAGAGGACAAAGGGGTCACAGTGTAATCAGTGAATGAAAATCAATACGGGCTTCATTTTCCTGAAACAGGTCGCACACACCAGCCAAATCTCCAGGTGCACACATAAATGGGTGTGGCACAATGTGAAAGAGAGACAGAATACATTAATAGTGAAAGGAATACAGAACCAGCAGGTGGACTTGGGGTGAGAATCAATCATGACAAATCACAAGCTTCTCTCATCCCCTTTAGAAGCACCAGCAGGTGAGAAGGAGGGACAGAGGCTAAGGCCTCTGAAAGAGAGAAAAAGGTTTATCACCTCGTAGCACCATACTGCAAAATTAAAAATACATAACGTATCAAATATTAATATACATCGGCCCAAATATCAACAGATGTACAGTATATTGGAGCTGCAGCAGCTAGAATGTTGGCATGGGGTGTTACAGTTGTGCAGACAATTAATATAGACTAATTAATACATTTAAAATCTGCTGCTTTTCTCCTCCTCTGCGTATTTGAAAAGAATTATGTCTTTAAAGAGACCAGTGTCTCATCAGAAGATATATATAATTAATGAAGGTATCAACTCTATGTCTGCTTTGTCTAAAGTATGCAGGATTCTGGAGTTGTGAATTTGATCTTCTGCCATGGGGTTGGCTCTGAGGAGAAGGATACATAAGTGTACATAATCCATCGAAAAAATGGAGGGTGTTTCTACCATCAAAATCTGCATTTTGTGCATTTTTCGTTATTTTGATCATTTATTGCCTCTTGCCTTCACTGTCCAGCAGCAGCCCTGCAACTTTATTTAATTTATGGGTCAGGTCAGGTAACAGGTTGAGTTGGATCCTACACTGACTTAGAGATGATTGCAGGTAACAAATCGCTTCATATTGGGCTTTTCCAGTATGTGGCGGGTGAAGGTTTGCTGGACCCAGGCAGGATTCTGCTCCACTGATTTAAAAAAAAACATCATACAGCATACAAGATGGATAATTGTGTGGTGTTCCTGATTATATGGATACACATCCATGCACAGAAGAATATGAATGCAAATGGAAAAACTGACCACTCACTGTAATAATCCTCTTGACATGACAGAAATAAATATTTGTACTCTCCAGAGAACAATCCCATTACTCCAGATAATTTTACTGTTAAACTTGGAATCTTTGAGTAACAGCTTTCCAGTCTGATTTTTAGATAAACACAGAACATTAATTATCATTAGATTCTGACTTATCCTGTCATCATGTCTGAAGATTTAAATAATTGGGTACTAACAGCCCCTCTCTCAAATCAGGGACTGTAGATGAAACACACTGTTGTGTGATGACTACAGGTATTTAATCAACTGCATGGAAAAGACCCAACATTCCACAGGTTCTCCAACCACGTCATTGGATTACGTATATTATTCCTAAGAATCTTCGTCACTTACATTAAAAACTGTATATTGATGCACCTATCAATCTTGACACAAACACTTTCTCTGGTGCTGTGTTTGGAAAGTACCAAGACACAGATGCTAAAAAATAGACTAGCGCCTGAGGATAACTGCATAAAAACAGTATTTGCCCTACCCCTGGCTTCTCACTGGCAGGAAAATAGAGCCATAAGTCTTATTCCACTCACTTGGTACTGGCCGAGGCCCAGTGCTGGATTCTGGAGCTGCTGAATGGTCTCGTCATCAAAGTACCCATTCTTCTCCCAAAGCTGCAACAACTGGGAAGTAGGAAATGGATGGGAATAATCGGAGAAAAATAACTTTACAATTAAGGATTAACAATTTTAACCAAAAAGAAAATGCTGAGGAACCTTTATTTGCCAAAGATCTATATCTAGCTACTTCATATACTGTATGCATTTGTCTGAATTAATATTAGACTGCAGTATTGTTTACTGATATACAGCATGTGATTGAGACTGTCCTTTTAAGAATAGGCACACCGCAGTCAGTGCAACCGATGTGATAATATTCATTATACTATAAATCACTACAAACTGACAATAAGAAGCCCTTATACTGAACTGACTAAAATTAAGAAATGATCAAATTCCATTCAATGGTATGTGAATATGTTTTATAATACATTGTATTACAATTATTACTCCTATCATCTGTAGAGTTGAATAAAGACGTTGAAAATGGACAAAAAATCCTGTTGGCAGCTTCAATTAAAAAACCACACTGGTCTGTTCCTAGTATAGTATGTGTATCCTTTTAAAAGTCAGAAGGTGTTTACCCTGGTGATCTTCTGCTGCTTCTCTTCCTCTACAGCCAGGAAGCTGGTGCAGTAGATGGGAACCACAACTTTCTGCAGTGCTGCCAACAAATCCTTCTGCTGCTTCCGCTGGCTGGGAGGACACATTAAAAACACACTAGGTTTCTTCTCATTAAATCTTCCTACCAGAACCTTTTTTAATGGCCAAATAAGCTTTTTTATACAAAACTTGGCTTGGCTGCCAAAAAATGGTTATTTTGACTACTGATCAATGACACAGTTATGTTTTCAATTAATCAGGTGATCATTTAGTCTATAAAATGTGAAGAAATAATGAAAAATGATGACGCAGTTTCCCAGAGGCCGCTGGGACGTCTGACTTCTTCAATTGTAATTCCAAAACCCAAAGCCATTCAGTTTACAATAATATGAAACAGAAAAAAAACAGCATGAAATCTGCTAATTGGAGAAGCTGCAACAAGGGACTCCCTTTTTGCTTGATAGCTGATTTTAAAAATTCATCTATTATCAAAATTGTTGTAGTTTTTTTATACATTAGACTGCTCGATTAAACACTGACACATTGTTGTTAGAGGAGCTATTTGTCCAACTCAAGCAGTTTCATTGTACCTCATATACAGTTAACATTTATGTGAATACAATTTTAAAAAATTGAAAGTAGTACGCACCCAGTACCCAAAACCTATGCTTGTTCAATGTCCGGTACTACTGTACACATAGTAACTGGTTTTTATAACTGTATGTGTTCTTGTACAAAGTGTAAAAGTGAAGTGATCCACATGTTTTTAATTTGTGTATACAGGTTTGTGTACCAGTGATGGAGAACGTCATTGGTTAAATAGATGAGATGTAGGCGGAGTTCAAAATGTGCTCCATCGGCAGTGATACGGTTGCGAAGATGTGATGTCATCAGGTCACAGTGCTGTGGAGTCTTGGCGTTGTTGAACATCCAGTTCTTCCCAGCCTGAGAGGAACACAAACACAGGAGTGAGATATAAAGCTTTTTCATCAATTACCTTAGGAAAATAGGTATGTAAGTATCCCTAAAAAAAACAAAACATCTCATTATGGCCGGCTTACAGAGATAGCATCTTTGGTGCAGGTGTCTATGATGGGCTGCAACAGGTTGTCAAACTCTGTGATGTCCAACTGAGTTTCCAGCAGCAGTTTTTGGGTCTGCTGCTCCATAGCCAGAGCTATGGCTGCAGTCACTTGCTCCTACATTGTGAAAGGCAGAGAAAAAAGCATCAGAAAATTCTACCAACCATTATTCTTCAGCCTGCTTCTGTTCTCATGATGTTCACCTAAGTGTAACAAGAGTTAGCAGGAAGGAGACAAAATAGTAGAGGATGCCAAACCAAAGTTGGTTTTCATCAGGGAAAACGAGGGCCCGTCACACAAAGCACTTATTTACAGGGATATATACAAGATACTTTAACAGTGAGGAGTCTAATGGGGAGCAGAACAACTACATTTCACAACGTTATTCATCATTATTATTCTGGAATTTTCATTCATTTAATTACATATTCACATATTACTTATATCCTCTGCATGTATAAAACTTCTGATCCATGCTTTGCTGTTTGTAGAAATAAGGTTACTCTTCTGCATATAATTTAAATTCATCAGGGTTTAGGTCTTAAAAATAAAACGTTTATCTATACTATTAAGGCAGACTTGTTTTCATAAACACATTTCAGCTGTGTTTATCCATTTGGTAAATATTACCTCAACAAAAGAATTTGTCTAGCCACTGCAAAAATCCCTTAGCTGACAACTTATCTGGCTCACTGCTCTGAAATTTAGGGAAGTCCAAAAAAGAGCATTGCTCTTTGGTGGCAAAAAGGATAAATAAATCATTCCTGAGGGGATGTCCTCATTGCCAGATTTACTAATTTCTTCCCTGCTCTGTACCTGTCTGAGTGTGTGAAGATGCTGTTCCTGTTGCTGCAGGTTCCATTGGCTCTGTTGGATGAGCTCATCGATAGAGGGTGCAGCAGGCGGAGGAATGGGAGGTGGAGCAATCATTGGCATCGGTGGAGGAGGTATATCAACCACCTCTTTGGCACCCGGGTTGTACATATCTAAAAAAAACAGCAGCAGGAAAACAGTAGACACTATGAAAATCTAAACACTAAAGTAAAGCTTTGATTTCAAGACTAAGGTTGGGAGGGTTGATGCTGTGTGTGAGATGCAAGAGAGAGTCCCAAAGAGAAAGATGGATTCCATAAATCATACACGGGGCAGATATTGTGTTGTTTGTTTACACAAAACTATTTCAATCAAACTGACCTTTAAAGGTCAAATAAGACGTAATAGCTTTCATACAGCAAGCAGATGAAACGCTCCAGAAACAAAGCAAAACAATGAACAAATTTTAAGAGACATGCAATCAACATTAACATAACCACTGTCATCATTCCTAGCGCTGTGACTACTGCAGAAACAACTGCTGCTGAGAGGAAACATGATGGCATCTCCAAAAATCAAGATTCGGAAGCACAAAGGTTTGCAAAAGCAGAACAGAAATATTAGGTTACTCAACTACAGCCAAGCTACACGATGAGATGAAATCATATTTCCACAGTTTCCAAGAAATTGAAATATTTTCTAACAAAACTACAAAACTGTTTTATGTTAGACAGAATCCCTGATCTACAAATCAAGCTGTAAGTCAAAAAAATATTTTATTGAATTTTAAACATATATATTCTAAATAGGGATGTCCCAAGTTGATAAATATTGTGCTGATCAGGGAATCACTGATAATATTGGCCATATAAAACCTGTCAATTTTTAATCCTGTGTTTAATGTGGGTCATTAAGATCGGAGTATGCAAGCTCTCAACAATGCCCCATTGCCCTCAGTTAAACACTGGCTCCACAAATCTAATATGTATGTTTATTTTACACCATTAGTTTGACAGCAGTGTGGCATGGCAGCAACAAGAGCTAAAAGGTGGAGCTGCTTACAATAATTAGCAGGACTTAATATGCTGGAAATTAGATTCTTGTATATAATTTCTGAACTCACAAAATATTTAAAAATCTTTCCTACCATATTTCCCTGTCATCAAATTGTAGTTATACCTTGTAGTTATACTTTGGTCCGCATTTACTGTAGTCTTAATTTATCCTACAGTAACATACCTCCTGTTGTAGCTACTCAACAGTGAGTTTATGATGTTTTTCTCCAACAACATCAGTATAATATCATAAGGACTCTGCATCTGTTCGTCCAACCAGGTGCTCTACAGGTAGCAAACAGGATAGGCAGAATAGTCATGCCACATCCAAATCAGGAGGGACACATGAGCCCAGCAGTGTGAACCAGCTCAAACAGGAGAACACTACTTGCAAAGGCATCATCGCCCACTGCTGCCACTCTACAGTTACCAAACTAGGCCTGAGATTGTGGGAGTGAAAACTTGATCAAGACATAATTTTTCCAAGAACTGAGACAATGATGCAGATATTAGTATCATGAACCCAGCACCTTTTTGGGTGAAATCGTGCAGCCCTTACAATACAGCTGCTCTGTATCATAAGCAGCACACCAGAGATAATCAGATTAAACAAGGCCTTGCTCAAAGATAAATCAACAGGCTCCTACTCTTTTTCTGATCAAACCTGACAGATTCAGATGTAAGATTAAGCACATTTGGATCGGCATCATCAAGAAGATATGCTTGAGATATCTTCAGTCAAACTTCAAAACAACAGCACAAACTCAAAAAGAATAACATTCCAACATGAAAAATGCAACTGAAAACAAAACAAAAAGCTTTCAAGCACAAGTGTGATAATGTCCAGCAAAGGTGTGCAAAAACAAAATGTGACTTTCTAACTGGAGTTTTGAATTAATCTGACAAATCTGGTTCCAAATAAATACCTTCAGATTTATACTCCTCCCCATCATGGGTAGAGGGATCTAAGTGGAGAAAAGCAAACTTTAATGCATTTTAGTGGTATTACATACTGACAAAAGAACTCCATGCAAACCTGCACAAAACTGTGCTTTTATTTCCAGGCTGCTGATCATCTGACTATCATTCAGTGACCAAACCTAGCTGTGGGTGCCGTAAGAAGGTCTGACTACCTGTACATAAGCAACAAGTGGCATTAAGAGGCTGATGAGTCAAAACAATGACTAAATACATAATGCTACAGTTAAATAACTTCACCGATTCGTCAAAAAAAAAAAAAAAAAAAGCATTATACCTGTTCCTTTTCTTCAAGGCAGTTTCTTCAGTAAAATAAAATGACATGTACAGTAATTTAGTTTTTTCCCCACACCTTCTCATCTCTCCCCCATAACTGGTCTTAAAATGTGTAATCATTTATCTATGTCCCTTTTTTGCCCTGGGAGCAGTTTTTATTTCCCTCAGAGTACTGTTGTTTTTATGATAAGAGTATAGCAAGGACAAGGACTGGTTTATGTGGCTATTTTCTTCCATTTGGCTTTGCTAGCGTGCTGCTTAAATGAAGTGCAGCCAGCATATGAGGAGGTAGGTCTGAAGTTGAATCTCTATCAGATGATAATCAAACACCAGCAAGTTGTAACGATATTGTGCTAAAGTATAATTTCATCTTTTTTCATCATTAAAGTACTGGCAGAGAGAGTGCGGTACATTTTCTATTTGGATTCAGCCACTAAAAGCCATGTGAAATATGCGTTTAACAGTCTTCTTCACACTGCTTTTAGGAGAAGGTACTGTGTTTACATGTCGCTCTGAGACATTGATTTAGATTAACATAAGGGCTGATTTATGGTCTGTCAGAACTAGTTTGTAAGATGTGCTGTCTGACCACATCACGCATCAGAAGTGTTTATACCTGATATCAATAGCCAAACATGAAGGCAGAGTGAAAAGCCTACCATTACAGAAAGGGGGGAGAAGCGATATTAGTGATGGTATTTTTTTTTTTTTTTCGCACATTAATCGGGATTTTTATTTGAATGATCTGAAATTCATTTTCCTAAAATTCCAAAACCAATCTTTGCATATGTGCCTTTTCTCAGTAAATATGTACACCTGTGCTAAATATTATGTGTATGCAGTGGTTACATGTAAGTGGTTCACTTAGGACTGCGTGATGTGTAGAATGTGTTCTGTGTAGTGTTATTACAATATGCACAAAAAGGTTATTTTAAGTTAAAAAGTAACATAGATGTCAGCTGGCTATATGAGCCACCTTGAGTCATAACAGTCCCGTAAACTATGACGTCAAAAATTACAGTCTTTGTGGACCAGCCACAGTGTACAGGACTTAAGCGACTCAGGATGGTTAGCTGACTCTGGTCATCTAGTAGCACATCTAGAAATCACATTTATGAGGGGTATGGACTGAAAAAAAAACACTCCCCACACTGATCTGAGCTCTTGGTTTGTGTTTGTTGAAGAGATATTATCTCTGGCTACGAGACGTGAAGCCATGGAAGTCGAGTGAACAGTGTGTGGATTCTACTTCGTTCCTGCCAGGTAGCTAACACTAGCTAACAGCTGTCTGCAGATATCAGGCTGATGCCTTGTCAACACAAACAGTGCAGTGAATGAATCACTGAGCAGACTTTCAGCTTCTGTCCCGTCTGTGCTCAAATTGTTCATTAAAGTGGACATACTGTAGTTAGTTGAATCTAATGATGCTGACAGTCCATGCAGAGCAGTATGGGAAAGCTTTTATTTTTTAAAATATGCCGGATGACGACGCACTTTTAATTGGCGCAGGTTTTTTTTATTATTCCTGCTCAACTGTTTTGCAAATGTAGACCTAAAAAATATAGATGTATCGTGTTTTAGTAGTTTTTGCATTTGCCAAGGAAAACAAATCCTTGATCCACAGTTTTATAACCAGGAAATGTGTTCATAATTTAGCCCATTTTGTGTACTTAAACAACATTTTATATTCATGGAAATATAAATTCACAGAAATTCAACGTCACAGGATAAATTCTGAGAAGCGCTTAAGGCAACATTGTTATTTATCTGGTGTTAAAGAATTTAAACAAATAAAACAAATTGATTCTGGTCTTTGTGAATCAAATCAAACCGGGAGATCAGTGCCAATATCCAGCCCTACATGATATTGTTTAAAAATGGGGATAATGCCACACATTTTCAAACAATCTTTCCAGGGAGTCGTTCATACTGTTGCACTCGACTGTACATATGAAAAGCGCCACAAATAGTTGTGGAACAAATTAAAAAATAAGAGCAAGAGAGAGATGTTCCATCCTTTGCTCCGTTCTTACTTCTGTACAGCTATACAGCTGACCAATCAGAGTGTTGTGTGAATGTTGGTTTGTCGGTTTCGTAAAATTAAAGAAAAGGTTGACACGGACCCCAACAATCCGCCATCAGAACAATGCAGTTTTTCGACAGTCTGAAAAGCTGTTTGGATGGTGTATACTGGCAAATTTTTTGTGTGCTAAATTGAAAAGATCTGGAAACTAAGCCCACATGCTGGTAAGGCTTTAGAGCACATCCAGTGTCAGTGGAGATTACAAAGAACAATCAAAAGAAGTGCACTGATGGGAAATAAGAGGCTGATGCATGCAAGCTGTGTCCCAATAAAACAACTTCATACATGGAAGGGTGTGGCCTGCGAGTGGATAGAGGACAGAAGATGGGCTGAACCTGCTCCTCATCCCAAAATTGCACAGTCTAGAGAAAATTCACCGTAACATTATCATGACCCACCCCAATCCTTCAAGAGGCCAAATCTAATGGCCTTTAACAACCTAGTCATGCAGTCTTCATCACTTGTACATTCAAAATTTTCCAGGTTCATACTCAGGAAGTTGCCCTCAAACATCCAAAAAATTGGCAAACAACAGCAGTAAACTACCCAACTATCTGTGCGTACTTAGACAAGTTTTATAGGAAAATTCTATAATATGAAGGTTTACCATACAAACTCTCTCGTTATACTTCAACGCGTGATGGACAACTAGCAACCATTGCACATAATGTGATGTACACACACATAATGTGATGTACACACACATAATGTGATGTACACACACATAATGTGATAAGCATACCCATAATGTGATATACACACACACACACAAAATCATTTGTGTGTTAATTACGGTTAATTACAGGTATTCCTCTAGCATTGTCTTATGATAGCTATTCTTTTAAATAAAAGTTGTAGAGAAGATTTGACTGAATATAATTGACCCTTCGTGCACTTTGCATATGACTGGCTTCTTTATCTACACACAGTTTCCCTGGTGTTATTCACTTGCTGAACACATAGTTGAGCTAGTTATTAATTCATTTGATATTTTCTGCCTTTGCACTCTCACTTTCTTTTGATCCAGATGTTTTAGCAAACTATGGACCTATATCTAACCATCCCTTTCTCTGTAAGATCCTTGAGAAAGCTGTCGCCAACCACTTGTGTGACTTTTTACATGATAATAGTTCATTTGAGGATTTTCAGTCAGGATTTAGATTGCATCATAGCACAGAGACAGCACTGGTCAAAGGGACAAATGATCTTCTAATTGCATCAGATAAACTGTACTGTACTTGTCTTGTTAGATCTTAGTGCTGCATTAGATACCATTGACCATTAAATCCTACTACACATGCTGAACATTTAATTTGCATTAAAGGAACCTCTCTAAGCTTGTTTAAGTCCCATTTATCAGATCACTTTCAGTTTGTGCATGTTAATGATAAATCCTCCATACTCCATATACTCGAAAATTAGTCACAGAGTTCCACAAGGTTCTGTGATTGGACCAATTCTATTCACTGTGTATATGCTTCGTTTAGGCAATATTATTAGGTAACACACCATAAACTTCCATTGTGATGCAGATGATACCCAATTATATTTGTCAATGAAGCCCAGGGAAACCAATCAGTTAGCTAAACTTCAAGCATGCCTTAAGGACATAAAGACCTGGATGACCGGCAACTTTCTGCTGTTAAACCTAGACAAAACTTAAGTTATTGTATATGGCCCCCAATACCTCAGAAACACATTATCTAATGATATAGTTCCTCTAGATGGCATTGCCCTGGCCTCCAGCACCACTGTAAGGAATCTCTGAGTTCTCTTTGATCAGGATACGTCTTTTAACTCCCACATAAAACTAAACTTTTATCATCTATATAACATTGCAATAATCAGGCACATCCTGTGTCAAAAAGAAGCAGAAACACCAGTCCATGCTTTTGTTACTTCTAGGCTGGATTATTGTAACTCCTTATTATCAGGCTGTCCCAACAAGTCTATGAAGACTCTCCAGCTGATCCAGAATGCTGCAGCATGAGTACTGACAGGAACTAGGAAAAGAGATCACATTTCTCCTGTGTTAGCTTCTCTGCATTGGCTCCCTGTAAAATCCAGAATAGAATTTAAAATCCTCCTCCTCACCTACAAAGTCCCTAATGGTCAGGTACCATCATTTCTTAAAGTGCTCGTAGTACCCTACTACCCCACTAGAACACTGCACTCCCAGAACACGGCTTACTTGTGGTTCCTAGAGTCTCCAAAAGTAGAATGGGAGGCAAAGCCTTCACTTATCAGGATCCTCTACTGTGTAACCATCTTCCAATTTGGGTCCAGGAGGCAGACACCCTCTCCAGGTTTAAGAGTAAGCTTAAAACCTTCCTTTTTGATAAAGCTTACAGTTAGGGCTGGCTCAGGCTTTTCTTGAACCACCCGCTAGTTATGCTGCCATAGGCCTAGACTGCCGGGTGACTTCCCATGATGCACCGAGCTACTCTCTCCTCATCTTCCTCTCCATCTGTACACATTCATATCCCATTGAATCTCATTACTAACTTGACTTCTTCTCTCTCCCGCAGTTTTTTGCTTTCGTGTCTCTCTCCTCCTGTTGCTTTTTGCAGGTATTTCTGCCCCTGATGCTACAGAGTCTGGATCTGTGACTTCCAAACCACCTACTGCCCTGCCAGTGCTTCAATTATTATGATTATCACTACTATTATTTTTATATTTAATTTTATTAGTATTATTATTCACCATATTATGTAATTATCAGTTTTATTAGTAGTATCATTATTATGAAAAGTGCCCTGAGATAACCTCTGTTATGATTTGGCGCAATACAAATAAAATTGAATTGAACTGAATTTCAGCAAACACTACTTAGTTCCCCACATGTTCCCTTCTCACATACAGTAAGTCCTCTTTAGCACACAAGAACACATGCAGCTTTGGTCTGCTTGTGTCCATCATAACAGGTGCATACAGACATACATCTCATTCACTGCAGAGGACAGAGGACACAAATGACCAAATAAAGCATATATCAAATGTTGATGAAAATTTTCAGTTTATTTTAACTCTGGTCTTATACTTTTGGCCATAATTTCTATCAGTAATGATAACACTGTATTCAAAAAACTAACTGCTGAATTTCTAAACAAAGTCCAAACTGAGTATTACTTAGTCCCCCAATAAACTACAACAATAGGACCCAGTTTGTATGAAACCAGACTTTTCCCTAACAACCTGATCTCCACTACAAGGCCACAAAGATAGGTGAGCATTCATGTCACAAAGTCATGCTGCCCTAGGATACTGATTTGGGAAACAGTCATGAAAAGTACGTTTATATCTGATTAAATTATAACCAGACAGGTATGTATGTTTCTGTCTAATCCAGAAATTATATCAATCATATCAAAGTACTTCATCAAATTAATAAAAAATAAAAAAAACATACTGAAACCCATTATTTCCATTAAGAAGTTCTGCCTATTGATTTTCAACATGAGCTATGTTAAACTTGTGCTAAACCTATGTAACAGCAAGGCAGGGAACCCAACTGACATGGAATGCAGGTGGCATATATGAAGGCAGGTGAGAAATTTCTATTAGCTGATAATCAAACATCAGTAGGTTGATGGACATGCTGTAGTAAACTATAATTTTACAGTACCGTTTCCATCTGGATTCAGTCATGATATGCCATGTGAAATGTCCTTTTTTTACCTCCACCAAGGAGGTTATGTTTTCACCTGTGTCTGTTTATTGATTTATTTCTCAGCAGGATTACGCAAAAACTACTGGAGTGATTTGCACCAAACTTGGTGGAGGGATGGGCCAGGGTATTCCCAATAAATTTTTTGGCGGATCCAGACTCATGTAATTTGAATTCCAATTTTTTTCTCTGAAGTCTGGTGTACATTGTTGGCCTTGGTGGAGGTCTGCGCTGTACTGAATGACAGTTTAGTTTAGTCTGTTTTGTTTACACTGTTAATACATTTGTTAGTACATTTTTTGTTTATGTGCCTCACAGTGCTGATGATTTGGGTTTTGGAGCACACCCATTGCCCACAATGATCTAATGCACCCAGAGACATTGAAGGAAATGGATATATTAAATAGTCTGGTATACATGGTATTGAAAATATCTGACAGCTGATAAATTTATGTCATGTTGTAGTGTATGTAGTAATTCTGCCCGCCACTAATAAGAACCACGTGTAAATACAACTAACAATGAAACTGAACACATA